>NC_057804.1:561972404-561972989 GCF_018294505.1 Triticum aestivum
GGGGGGAGGAAGGGGAGAGGAAGGCGACGGGGGCGCGTGGGCGGCTGCGGCGGACGGAGAGGGCGTCGGCGCACGAGAGGGAGGAAGGGTAGAGGGAGGCGGCGGGGGCGCGTGGGCGGCTGTGGCGGACGGAGGGGGCGGCGGCGTACGGTTGAGGAATCTGGCGAGGGAGAGAGGGAGGCCACAGTGCGAGGGCAATGGGTGGAGTGGGGGGAGGGTTCTAATGGCGCACCTCGCCTCGGTGCGCCATTAGAATTTTGTTTTAATTACTAGCCCGACTGGTCAGGTTATATTCCACCTAACCCTATCTAAATCAGAACCCGCCCACTAGCTCGACTAGTCAGCACGCAGTACACACACTAGGAGGTCCTGGGTTCGATTCCCAGGCTCCCCAATTTTTGTTTTTATGCATTTAAAATGTTGTTTGATATTTATTTGTGTTTAAATATGTTCAAACTTGTTTAAATCATAACAATAATATTTTTTTATAAAAACAGTAATATTTTTTTAAAAAATATGTTCAAATTTGTTATTTGAAAATATTTATGAATATGAAAAAATATTCATATGGGGGGAGGGTGTGGG
>NC_057804.1:561973967-562010315 GCF_018294505.1 Triticum aestivum
GGGGAGGGGGCGACGGGGCGAGGGGAGGTGGGGCTCGGCATTACTAACATTTTTTTTCAAAACTACTAATGGCGCATGGTGGTTTGGTGCGCCATTACTATGTCAACTAGTAATGGCGCACTGTACAACGGTGCGCCATTAGTAATTTTTTTTTTCAAAACTACTAATGGCGCACCAGGCACCGGGTGTGCCATTAGTATATAGTAATGGCACACCACATGTCTGCTGCGCCATTAGTGGCCATATCATCTATAGCCCTTTTCCTAGTAGTGTCAGCCTTTTCAACTCTTACGCAATACATGAGCGTAAGCCATGAACATAGCACTATATGTGGTATATGGTGCTGGTTGTGAAGACAAAAAAAGGGAGAAGATAGTCTCACATCAACTAGGTGTATCCACGGGCTATGGAGATGCCCATTAATAGATATCAATGTGACTGAGTAGGGATTGCCATGCAACGGATGCACTAGAGCTATAAATATATGAAAGCTCAACAAAATAAACTAAGTGGGTTTGCATCCAACTTGCTTGCTCACGAAGGCCTAGGGCGTTTTGAGGAAGTCCATCATTGGAATATACAAGTCAAGTTCTATAATGAAAAATTCCTACTAGTATATGAAAGTGACAACATAAGAGACTCTTTATCATGAAGATCATGGTGCTACTTTGAAGCACAAGTGTGGAAAAAAAGATAGTAGCATTGTCCCTTCTCTCTTTTCTCTCATTTTTTATTTGGTGGGCTTCTTTGGCCTTTTTTATGGGCTTCTTTGGCCTCTTTTATTTTTATAAAGTCTGAAGTCTCATCCCGACTTGTGGGGGAATCATAGTCTTCATCATCCTTTCCTCACTTGGGACAATGCTCTAATAATGAAGATCATCAAACTTTTATTGATTTACAACTCAAGAATTACAACTCAATACTTAGAACAAAATATGACTCTATGTGAATGCCTCTGGCGGTGTATCGGGATATGCAATGAATCAAGAGTGACATGTATAAAAAAATTATGATGGTGGCTTTTCCACAAATACGATGTCAACTACATGATCATGCAAAGAGCAATATGACAATGATGGAGCATGTCATAATAAACGGAACGGTGGAAAGTTGCATGGCAATATATCTCGGAATGGCTATGGAAATGCCATAATAGGTGGTTGTTTTGAGGAAGGTAAATAATGGGTGCGTGATACCGGTGAAGGTTGCGCGGCATAATAGAGGCTAGCAAAGTGGAAGCATAAGTGTGCGTATATTCATGGACTCACATTAGTCATAAAGAACTCATATACTTATTGCAAAAGTCTACTTGCCCTCGAAGCAAAGTACTACTATGCATGCTCCTAGGGGAAGGGTTGGTAGGAGTTAACCATCGTGCGATCCCGACCTCCACTCATAAGGAAGGCAATTAAAAGAGCACCCCATGCAACAAATTTGTCACACAACTTTTACCATACGTGCATGCTACGGGACTAGCCAACTTAAACACAAGTATTTCTCAATTTCATAATTACCCAACTAGCATGACTCTAACATTACCACCTTTATATATCAAAATAATTATCAAGCATCAAATTGATCATAGTATTTAATGCACTTTCTATGATAGTTTTTATTATACCCAACTTGGATGCTCATCATTCTAAGACCAATTTTATAACCCTAGCAAATACCATGTTGTTCTAAAATACTCCCAAAATAATATAAGTGAAGCATGAGAGATCAACAATTTCTTCAAAATAAAGCCACCGCCGTGCTCTAGAAAATATAAGTGAAGCACATAGAGCAAAACTATCTTGCTCAAAAGATATAAGTGAAGCACATAGAGTAATCTAATAAATTCTAAATGATGTGGGTCTCTCCCAAAAGGTGTGTACATAAAGGATTATTGTGGTAAACTAAAAGGCAAAGACTCATATCATACAAGACGCTCCAAGCAAAACACATATCATGTGGTAAATAAAAATATAGCTCCAAGTAAAGTTACCGATAGATGAAGACGAAAGAGGGGATGCCTTCCGGGGCATCCCCAAGCTTAGGCTTTTGGTTGTCCTTGAATATCTTGGGGTGCCATGGGAATCCCCAAGCTTAGGCTCTTGCCACTCCTTATTCCATAGTCCATCAAATCTTTACCCAAAACTTGAAAACTTCACAACACAAAACTCAACAGGAAATCTCATAAGCTCCATTAGTGCAAGAAAGAAAAACCACCACATAAGGTAGTGTAATGAACTAATTATTTATTTATATTGGTGTTAAACCTACTGTATTCCAACTTCTGTATGGTTCATACCCCCCGATACTAGCCATAGATTCATCAAAATAAGCAAACAACACACGAAAAATAGAATTCGTCAAAAACAGAACAGTCTGTAAAAATCTGTAACTTTCGAATACTTATGGAACTCCAAAACTCCTACAAAAATAGGAAGTCCTAGGAAATTTGTCTATTGATCTACAGCAAAAAGAATCAACGCAAAAGCACGTTTCTGTGATTTACTGAATTTTTTTCTCGTGCGCACAAAGTTTCTGTTTTCAGCAGAATCAAATTAACTATCACCGTAAGTTATCCTATAGGTTCTACTTGGCACAAACGCTAATTAAAACATAAAAACACATCTAGATAGAAGCTAAATTAATTATTTATTGAATAACAGCAATTAAAAATATTGGGTTGTCTCCCAACAAGCGCTTTTCTTTAAAGCCTTTTAGCTAGGCATTGATAATTCTAATGATGTTCACATGAAAGACAAGAATTAAAGCACAAAGAGAGCATCATAGAACACGTGATAAACACATCTAAGTCTAACATACTTCCTATTCATAGGCATTTTATAAGAAAACAAATTATCATAGCAAGCAAAAATTAGCATATGCAAGGAAGAAGAAAGAGACGATAGCAATCTCAACATAACGATAGGTAATTTATTATCATGAAAATTTCTACAACCATATTTTCCTCTCTCATAATAATTACATGTGGGATCATAAGCAAATTCAACAAAATAGCTATCACATAAAATATTTTCAACACGATCCACATGCATGCAAAGTTGACACTCTTCCAAAATAGTGGGATTAACATTAACTAAAGTCATGACCTCTCCAAGCCCACTTTTATCAAAAAAATTATAAGATTGAAAATTATCCAAATATATGGGATCTAAAGTTTACACTCTTCCAAACCCACTTTCAATATTATTGCAAAAATTATTATCAATCTCATATTCATCATGGGGCATAAATAAATTTTCAAGATCATAAGAAGAATCACCACAATCATGATCATTGCAACAAGTAGTGGACATAGCAAAACTAGCATCCCCAAGCTTAGGGTTTTGGATATTATTAGCACAATTGATATCAATAGAATTTATAATAAAATCATTGCAATCATGCTTTTTATTCAAGGAGCTATCATGAATCTCTTCATAAATTTCTTCATCACAATTTTCAGATTCACAGATTTCAAGCAGAACCTCATAAAGATAATCTAGTGCACTCAAATCACTAGAATTTGGTTCATGATAATTGGATCTCTTAAAAAGATTGGCAAGCGGATGAGGATCCATAGATCTTGGGTTATCTGTTTAGCAATAAATAAACAACTATTCCAACCAAACGAGCAAACGAGCCAGGTAAGACATCAAAGCAAACGAAAAGACAAACAGAAGAAGGGCGAATAAAATGAACAGGGTGAAGTGGGGGAGAGGAAAACGAGAGGCAAGTGGCAAATAACGTAATGCGAGGGAGATGAGTTTGTGATGGGTACTCGGTATGTCTTGACTTGAGCGAAGACCTCCCCCGGCAACGGCGCCAGAAATCCTTCTTGCTACCTCTTGAGCATGCGTTGGTTTTTCCCTTGAAGAGGAAAGGGTGATGCAGCAAAGTAGCGTAAGTATTTCCCTCAGTTTTTGAGAACCAAGGTATCAATCCAGTAGGAGGCTCCTCAAAAGTCCCACGCACCTACACAAACAAACAAGAACCTCGCAACCAACGCGATAAAGGGGTTGTCAATCCCTTCATGGTAACTTGCGAAAGTGAGATCTGATAGAGATAATAAGATAAGATAAATATTTTTGTATTTTTATGATATAGATTGGAAAATAAAAGATGCAAATAAAAGTAGATGGAAAACTTGTATGATAAAAGATAGGCTCGGGGGCCATAGGTTTCACTAGTGGCTTCTCTCAAGATAGCATAAGTATTACGGTGGGTGAACAAATTACTGTCGACCAATTGATAGAAAAGTGCATAATTATGAGAATATCTAGGCATGATCATGTATATAGGCATCACGTCCGCAACAAGTAGACTGACTCCTGCCTGCATCTACTACTATTACTCCATGCATCGACCGACTCCTGCCTGCATCTAGAGTATTAAGTTCATAAGAACAGAGTAACACATTAAGCAAGATGACATGATGTAGGGGGATAAACTCATGCAAGATGATATAAACCCCATCTTTTTATCCTCGATGCCAACAATACAATACGTGCCTTGCTGCCTCTGCTGTCACTGGGAAAGGACACCACAAGATTGAACCCAAAGCTAAGCACTTCTCCCATTGCAAGAAAGATCAATCTAGTAGGCCAAACCAAACTGACAATTCGAAGAGACTTGCAAAGATAACCAACCATACATTAAAGAATTCAGAGGAGATTCAAATATTCCTCATAGATAAACTTGATCATAAACCCACAATTCATTGGATCTCGACAAACACACGGCAAAAAGAGTTACATTGAATAGATCTCCAAGAAGAGGAAGGAGAACTTTGTATTGAGAATCAAAGAGAGAGAAGAAGCCATCTAGCTAATAACTATGGACTCGAAGGTCTGTGGTAAACTACTCACAACTCATCAGAGAGGCCCTGGAGATGATGTAGAGGCCCTCCATGGTCGATTCCCCCTCCGGCGGAGCGCCGGCGAAGGCTCCAAGATGGGATCTCGTGGATACAGAAGGTTGTGGTGGTGGAAATAGTTTTTCGTGGTGCTCCTGGATGGTTTCGTGGTACGTAGATATATATAGGATGAAGAAGTAGGTCAGTGGACGCTCGAGCGACCCACGAGGGTGGGGGGGCGCGCCGGGCACCATCGTGGCCGCCTCGATCGCTTCTTGACGTCCACTCCAAGTCTTCTGGATTGCGTTTGTTCTAAAAAGATCGCTCCCAAAGGTTTCATTCCGTTTTGACTCCATTTGATATTCCTTTCCTTCGAAACACTGAAATAGGCAAAATAACAGCAATTCGGGCTGGGCCTCCGATTAGTAGGTTAGTCCCAAAAATGATATAAAAGTGTAAAGTAAAGCTCACAAACATCCAAAACGAGTAATATAATAGCATGGAACAATCAAAAATTATAGATACGTTGGAGACGTATCAGAGTTGCAACGTGAGCTATTGATTTACAACATAATTTGCAAATACTATCATGACTAAGTTCATGATAAATTAAAGTTCTATTAATCAAATTACTTAAGAACTCCCAAACTGACATCCCTCAAGACATCTAAGTGTAACGTGATCCAAATCAACTAACCCATGTCCGATCATCACGTGAGATGGGGTAGTCATAAATGGTGAACATCTCTATGTTGATCATATCTACTATATGATTCACGTTCGACCTTTCGATCTCCAGTGTTTTGAGGCCATGTCTGTACATGCTAGGCTTATCAAGTTTAACCTGAGTATTCCGCATGTGCAAAAATGTCTTGCACCCATTGTATGTGAACGTAGAGCTTATCACACCCGATCATCACGTGGTGTCTCAGCACGAAGCACTGTCGCAACAGTGCCTACTCAGGGAGAACACTTATAGCTTGAAATTTTAGTTAAGGGATCATGTTATAATGTTACCGTCGTACTAAGCAAAATAAGATGCATAAACATAAACATCACATGCAATCAAAATATGTGACATGATATGGCCATCATCATCTCATGCTTTTGATCTCCATCGCCAAAGCATCATCATGATCTCCATCGTCACCAGCTCGACACCTTGATCCCCATCGTTGTGTTGTGGTCATCTCGCTAACTATTGCTTCTACAACTATCGCTACCGCTTGTGATAAAGTAAAGCAATTACGTGGCATTTGCATTTCATACAATAAAGAGACAACCATAAGGCTCCTGCCGGTTGCCGATAACTTTTACAAAACATGATCATCTCATACAATAACATATATCACATCATGTCTTGACCATATCATATCACAACATGCCCTGCAAAAACAAGTTAGACGTCCTCTACTTTGTTGTTGCAAGTTTTAGGTGGCTGCTACGGGCTTCTAGCAAGAACCGTTCTTACCTACAGCACAAAAACCACAACAGTGATTTGTCAAGTTTGATGTTTTAACCTTCAACAAGGACCGGTCTTAGTTAAATTCGGTTCAACTAAAGTAGGAGAAACAGACACCAGCCAGCCACCTTTATGCAAAACTAGTTGCATGTCTATCGGTGGAACCGGTGTCATGAATGTGGTCATGTAAGGTTGGTCCGGACCGCTTTATCCGACAATACCACTGAATCAAAATAAGACATTGGTGGTAAGCAGTATGACGATCACCGACCACAACTCTTTGTGTTCTACTCGTGCATATCATCTACGCATAGACCTGGCTCGGATGCCACTATTGGGGAACGTAGCATGTAATTTCAAAAAAAATCCTACACTCACGCAAGATCTATCTAGGAGATGCATAGCAACAAGAAGGGGAGAGTGTGTGTCTACGTACCCTCGTAGACTGAAAGCAGAAGCATTTTCCCAATGCGGTTGATGTAGTCGTACTCTTTGCGATCCGATCACGATCCGACCGATCTAGTGCCGAACGGACGACACTGAGTTTAGCACACATGCGTCTTGATGATGTCTCATCCTTCTTGATCCAGCAAGCGGGAGAGGAGAAGTAGATGGGATCACAACCAACACGACGGCATGGTGGTGATGGTGGTGGTGGAGCACCGACAGCGCTTCGCTAAGCATCGCCGAGACGAGGCGGTGGAACTACGGAGTAACGGGAGAGAGAGGGGCGCCAAGGACTTGGTGTATCCTCTTGGGGATCCCCTCCCCTCTATATATAGGTGGGGCGTGGGAAACAGCCCCTCCAAGTCCTAGGGCGCAGCTAAGGGGGAGAGGACTTTTTTTAGACAAGGGGGAGAGGACTTGGACTCCGGAGTCCAATCCTATTCCTACTAGGACTCCTTCCTTTTCTGCCTTTCCTAGCCATATGGGCTTTTGAGAACTTGGTGCGCCTAGACCAATAACGCTAGGGCACCTCCCCGCAGCCCATGCTAGCCCTTGGGTCATGTTGAACCCAATTGGGGACTTCCGAACCCCTCCGGAATCCTTTGGAACCTTCTGGAAGCTTCCCGGTACAATGCCGAAAAACTGCACCTTTTTCTGGAATCCAAAATATGACTTCCCATATATAAATCTTTACCTCTCGGCCATTCTGAAACTCCTCATGACGTACGGGATCTCATCCAGGACTCCGAACAACATTTGGTTACCACTCATCAAATATCCCAATACTACTCTAGCGTCAGCAAAAGTTAAGCGTGCGACCCTATGGGTTCGGGAATTATGTAGTCATGACTGACACACCTCTTCGCTCAATAACCAATAGCGGGACCTGGATGCCCATATTGATTCCTACATATTTCACGAAGATCTTTATCGGTCGATTTGTTATGACAACATACATTATTCCCTTTGTCCATCGGTGTGTTACTTGCCTGGGATTCGATCATCGGTATCTTCATACCTAGTTCAATCTCGTTACCGTCAAGTCTCTTTACTCGTTCCATAATGCATCATCTTGCAACTAACTCATTAGTCACTTTGCTTGCAAGGCTTCTTATGATGTGCATAACCGAGAGGGCCCAAAGATACCTCTCCGATACTCGGAGTGACAAATCCTAATCTCGATCTATGCCAACCCAACAAACACCTTCGGAGATACCTATAGAGCATCTTTATAATCACCCAGTTACGTTGTGACATTTGATAGCACACAAGGTATTCCTCCGGTATCCGAGAGTTGCATAATCTCATAGTCGAAGGAATATGTATTTGACATGAAGAAAGCAATAGCAATAAAACTGAACGATCATTATGCTAAGCTAATGGATGGGTATTGTCCATCACATCATTCTCCTAATGATATGATCTCATTCATCAAATGACAACACATGTCTATGGTTAGGAAACTTAACCATCTTTGATTAACGAGCTAGTCTAGTAGAGGCTTACGGTGTTTTGTCTATGTATCCACACATGTATCAAGTTTCTGGTTAGTACAATTCTAGCATGAATAATAAACATTTATCATGAAATAAGGAAATATAAAATAACAACTTTATTATTGCCTCTAGGGCATATTTCCTTCACCTAAAACTTTGTGCATCTTCTTTGGCTCCTGTTCATTCCCGTCTGAGGCCTCACCATCGTCCTCCGCCTTGTTTCGCTTGCTGCGGTGCCGCCTTCTGGTGTTGTCAACATGCATAGTCAACAACAGAGAGAAATAAGGAGATGATTGTACATGGTGAGGATGACAGTAGGGACACACCAGGATCATGGCAGTAGGCAAGCAAGTGCCTCCTTTATTACAAGAAAAATATGGTTCCTCCTGATGGTTTCCTGGCATCTGGGTCGCACGCCACTATCAACGTAATCAATAAGCGAGATAACTGCACAAGGAGTGGCTGACACCCGGGACCCAGGAGCTCGCACAGTACTTTCTTTTGTTTTCGAGATGGAGCAGGGTATTAACTAGGTTGTGCGGAAGCTATGGCCCGTCGAGCCTAGGCTTTTATTTCATATGTCTACCACATGACCAGCCTAGTTTTGTTTTTTCTTTCTGAAAATGGCTAGCCCGGCTATTTTGCTTTTTATAGAATAACAAACGGAGGCCTACTTGCTTTTCTACGCCCTGCTGGGCCGGAAATCTTTCAAGACGAGGAGGAATGCATTCGGTTGCCCAGAAAATGGGCTATAAGTAATAAGAAATGGTATGTAAAATGAAAAATACAGCAAAAAGGCAATCAGTTCCAAATTAATTTCTTCTTTCGGATTTTGATATTTTAAATTTCATTGTTTTTGTGCTGGTAAAATTTCATTGTATTTTAAATTATGGTTTGTCTATTTTAAAATTAATTTGAATCTGGCTAGAAATTTTGGGTTGTATGTTGTTTGGGGCAAATTTGGAGGCTGACATGTGGGTCTACTAGGTTGACGTGTATGAAAGGCTTTGTCAACTTAGTCCATAAACGACTCTAGCAGCAGTTACCATTGGATGTTAATCCAATGGCCGTGTTGCTTCTTCAACCTATGGTATTCTTGCTCCAGCCGCCCAAAGCAGCGTCGGTCGTACTGCCTGCTCATGCCTCCCGTGGCCGGCTGTGCTTCCGCGCACGCCTAACTGCTCCACACTAATCCCATCGCTGGCCAAGCCATCCCTCTACACACCCACGGTTCCTGTTATTCTCCAGCGACAGTAGACGAACCAGTAAACCCTCGTACTCCCCTCCGTGTGGGAAACAACTGTCGAGGCTTCTCTGTGTTCGGGTCGTTCCCTTCCTAGGCCTCATCGTCGTCCACCGCCCTGGTGCTCTCGGCACAGCGTGGTCAACGTGGTCAATAAACGACATCCATTAGAAGAGGACTGTACGTGGAGAGGATGACAGCTCGGTCCACGGCCGCACACAAGGAAGTGCCTCCTTATTACATGCAAAATAATGATTCCTCCACCTAACAGCAGGGACCCACCGGAAGGGATTGTCTATTTCATGGAAAAAAATTCCTTCCGCTGACAGCTTGGACCCACCAGCTATATCTTCGCATGCAAGGAAGTGCCTCCTTATTACGCACAAAAAAATGAATACTCCCCCTGCCAGCTGGGACCCACCATATTTGGAGGCTGACTTATGGGCCTACTAAGTTAACATAGACGCAGGATTTGTCAACTTAGTCAATATAAACAATTCTAGCTGCAGTGACCGTATGGTGTCCATCCAACGGTCATCATGTTTCTTCAACCACTGGTCTTCTTGCTCCACCCACCCAAACCATCGCTGGTCGTGCCGCCTGCTCCTGCATCCAGTGGCAGGCTGTGCCGCCACGCACGCCTCACAGCCCCACCCTACTCCCATCGCTAGCCTGGCCATCCCTGCACTCACCCAGACCTCCTATTATTCTCCAGTGACTGCAGCCTCATACTGCAGCAGAACCAGTAAACCCTCCTACTCCCGTCCGTGTGGGAAACAATTGTTGAGTCTTCCCCGGCTCCGGGTCATTCCCTTCCTAGGCCTCGCCGTCGTCCACCGCCTAGGTGCTCTCGGCACGGCATGGTCAATGTGGTCAAGGAACGACTTCCATCGAAAGAGGACTGTACATGGAGAGGCTGACAGCTCGGTCCACGACCGCAATAAGGAAGTGCCTCCTTATTACACGCAAAATAATGATTCATCCACCTGACAGAGGGACTCACCTGAAGGGCTATTGTATTTTGCAAAAAAAACATTTCCCCCCTGACAGCTGGGACCCATCAGCTACATCTTCGCACGCAAGGAAGTGCGTCCAGCGGGCAAAAAATGACTCTTCCCCCTGACAGCTAGGACTCATCAGTTATATCTTCGCACGCAAGGAAGTGCCTCCTCATCCTCCCTGGCAGCTGGGACCCACCGGGTCGAACTGTACGTAGGGTTGTCTATTTAATCGTGAACGTGTACTTACATATTGGTCAATCGGTCTCTCTGCAATGATGAACCGTGGTCGAGTAAGGAGCGGCACGTGCCATAGTGGAGCACCCGATGTAGCAGTTCATGCAGTCCCGTCTAAATCATGTACACGTACGTACAACCACAGCGCAAAAAATACGTCCATGTACATACATACGGGCATGGTCTCGAACACGTACTCGGACATATATACGGACGGCCAGGGCTCGTGTACATGGAGAGGCAACGGACGGCATCAACGACGTCTTGTTCATCGGGCAGCCAACCGGCTGGGTCGGAATGGAGAAACAACATCCTGTTCATCGGGAGGCAACAGACTAGGTCGGAATGCGTCTTGGTCAACAGGAGCCAACCAGCTTGGACAGAACAGCCGAGACGGGGTCTGGCGTACCGCAGAACGGAGGAAAACGGCCTTTTGTTCAACCGGCCACGATCGAAACGGGATCCTGTTCATGGGAGGGGTCTGGCGTACCACAAAATGGAGGAAATGGACTTCTGTTCAACTGCCTGAGGTCGAAACGGGGTCCTAGGGTGTGGCGTACCACAAAATGGAGGAAACGGACTTGTGTTGGAGCGCCTAGGGTCGAAACAGGGTCCTGTTCATCGGGAGGGGTGTGGCGTACCGCAAAACGGGACTCCACCGGCTACTGTTCATCCACCGTCGTCCTCCAGACTTCACTGCGGCTACTGATACGTCTCCATCGTATCTATAATTTTTGAGTGTTCCATGCCAATATTATACAACTTTCATATACTTTTGGCAACTTTTTATACTATTTTTGGGACTAACATATTGATCCAGTGCCGAGTGTCAGTTCCTGTTTGTTGCATGTTTTTTGTTTCACAGAAAATCCATATCAAATGGAGTCCAAGCGGAATAAAAATGGACGGAGAATATTTATGGAATATTTATGATTTTTGGGAAGAAGAATCAACACGAGACAATGCTTGAGGGGCCCACGAGGCAGGGGGCACACCCTTGACCCTCGTGGCCACTTTGTAAGGCGGTTCATGCCCTTCTTCTGCCGCAAGAAAGCCAATATCCAGATAGAAATCGTGTCCAAAGGACAAGTCAATCGGAGTTACGGATCTCCGGGAATATAAGAAACGGTCAAAGGGCAGAATCAGGAACGCAGAAACAGAGAGAGACAGAGAGACAGATCCAATCTCGGAGGGGCTCTCGCCCCTCCCACGCCATGGAGACCATAGACTAGAGGAGAAACCCTTCTCCTACCTAGGTATAAGGTCAAGGAAGAAGAAGAAGAAGGGGGGGCTCTCTCCCCCTCTCTCCCGGTGGCGCCGGAACACCGCCGGGGCCATCATCTTCACCGCGATCTACACCAACACCTCCGTCATCTTCACCAACATCTTCATCACCTTCCCCCATCTATATTCAGCAGTCCACTATCCCGCAACCCGCTCTACCCTCTACTTGAACATGGTGCTTTATGCTTCATATTATTATCCAATGATGTGTTGCCATCCTATGATGTCTGGGTAGATTTTTGTTGTCCTATCGGTAATTGATGAATTGCTATGATTGGTTTAATTTGCTTGTGGTTATGTTGCTGTCCTTTGGTCCCATCATATGAGCGCGCGTGTGGATCACACCATAGGGTTAGTTGTATGTTGATAGGACTATGTATTGGAGGGCAAGAGTGACAGAAGCTTCAACCTAGCATAGAAATTGATGCATACGGGATTGAAGGGGGACCAATATATCTTAATGCTATGGTTGGGTTTTACCTTAATGAACGTTAGTAGTTGCGGATGCTCGCTAATAGTTCCAATCATAAGTGCATAGAATTCCAAGTCAAGGATGACATGCTAGCAATGGCCTCTCCCACACAAAACTTGCTATCGGTCTAGTAAAGTAGTTAATTGCTTAGGGACAATTTCACAACTCCTACCACCACTTTTCCAAACTCGCTATACTAACTTTATTGATTCTTTATCTAAACAGCCCCTAGATTTTATTTACATGCTCTTGATATTCTTGCAAACCTATCCAACAACACCTACAAAGTACTTCTAGTTTCATACTTGTTTTAGGTAAAGCGACCGTTAAGCGTGCGTAGAGTTGTATCAGTGGTCGATAGAACTTGAGGGAATATTTGTTCTACCTTTAGCTCCTCGTTGGGTTCGGCACTCTTACTTATTGAAAGAGGCTACAATTGATCCCCTATACTTGTGGGTTATCAAGACCTTTTCTGGTGCCATTGCCGGGGAGTTATAGCGCAGGGTGAATATTCTCGTGTGTGCTTGTTTGCTTTATCACTAAGTAATTTTTATTTGTTGTTCTTAGTTGTTTTCTATCTTTAGTTATGGGTAGGAAACGCAAAATACCAAAAAAAATAGTTGTACCTACTACACCAATGGTTGAAGAACCACTCAAAATCTATCACACTCCTGAAGCTTTTTACTTGGATCATCTTCGATCCCTATGTGCTCGTGCTGAAATCCCAACTAGCTTAGTTGAGGGCAAATCTTTAGATGAGCATGCTTGTTATGTGCGACACCGCTTATCACAAAAAGGGAAACTTTTATTGGATCAAATTCATCGGTTGGAATGCTATGCTTGGAATTTATGTGAAATATATGATTTTACTTGTTGTTCTGAAAACCCTAAGAAACACCTTCCCTATCAATGTGAGTTTAGTGATAATGGAATCGTATCTTCGTATGCTAACGGTGTTTATAATTACTATGATGTTCAACAAATTGAAGAATTTGTTGCTTTTAAGGGTGCTTATTAAATTGCTTGTTTGATTGAAAAGTATGATGCTACTCTTTACAAATCTGGAAAAGTTGCCATACTTCAATATTGTTATGATAATTATGCTTCTAATACCTATGTTAAACCATATATTGAGGACTCCTCCGCTGTCCAAGAAGAGACTAATATTTTGCCGGAGTCTATGGAAGAAGAAATTGATGAAACTGTGAGCTCATTGGATGAAAAAGATGAGGAGGAGAGCGAAGAACAAAAGGAGGAGGAGCGGATTGATCACCCATGCCCACCTTCTAATGAGAGTAACTCTTCAACTCATACATTGTTTAATTTCCCTTCGTGCTTACTGAAGGATGATTGCTATGATGATTGTTATGATCCCGTTGATTCTCTTGAAATACCCCTCTTTTATGATGCTTGCTATGCTTGTGGCCAAGATGCCAATATGAATTATGCTCATGAACATGAACTTGCTATAGTTCCTTATGTTAAACATGGAATTGTTGCTATTTCACCCACACATGATAGTCCTATTATCTTTTTGAAATCTCCAAACTACACTATATCGGAGAAGTTTGTGCTTATTAAGGATTATATCGATGGGTTGCCTTTTACTACTACACATGATGATTTTGATGAATATAATATGCATGTGCTTGCTGCTCCAACTTGCAATTATTATGAGAGAGGAACTATATCTCCACCTCTCTATGTCTCCCACATGATGAAATTGCAAGAAATTGTTTATAGTATGCATTGGCCTTTACTGGGTGTGCATGCATTGTTCTTTTATGACATGCCGATGCATAGGAAGAGAGTTAGACTTCGTTGTTGCATGATATATGTTACTTTGTGCTCACTACTAAATCACAAATCATTGTTAATTAAAATTGGCTTTGATATACCTTGGGATCCGGGTGGATCCATTACTTGAGCACTATATGCCTAGCTTAATGGATTTAAAGAAAGCGCTGCCAGGGAGACAACCTGGAAGTTTTAGAGAGTCATTTATTTATGTTGTGTGCTTTCATAAAGTTTAAAAACAAAAAAATAAAGAGGGGAACACAAAACTTTTTCAAAAAGAAAAGCGAAAGTGAGAAAGACGAGCATTGTTAAAGTGGGAGCTAGCCTTGAACTTTGTTCATGCTCACGGAAACTTTGTGAATCTTGATTACAGAAACTCATCAAAAGTAATTATCCCCTTGTACAATTCCATTGTATTATAAAAATAATGTGCCAAGGTTTACCTTTAGGATGTTTACAATGCTTGTTGGTTTGTGCGGTGCAGGACAGAAACTTTGGCTGTAGTGCGCGATTTTACAGTTTTTACTGGAACGTCAAACGGTTCTGAAACTTTTTGCACTGTATTTATATACAAATTGTTTATTTTTCCTAATTTGGGCAGAATTTTTGGGGTACCAGAAGTATGGTGAATGTTCATATTACTACAGACTGTCCTGTTTAAGACAGATTCTGTTTTTTATGCATAGTTTGCTTGTTTTGATGAAACTATCAATTTCTATCAGTGGATTAAGCCATGGAAAAGTTATATTACAGTAGCTACAATGAAAAACAAAATATGAATTGGTTAGAACCAGTACTTAGAGTAGTGATTTGCTTTATTATACTAACGGATCTTACCGAGTTTTCTGTTGAAGTTTTGTGTGAATGAAGTGTTCGAAGATCGAGGAGGTCTCAATATGAGGAAAAGGAGGAGAGGCAAGAGCTCAAGCTTGGGGATGCCCAAGGCAACGCAAGTAAATATTCAAGGAGACTCAAGAGTCTAAGCTTGGGGATGCCCCGGAAGGCATCCCATCTTTCTTCAACAAGTATCGGTATGTTTTCGGATTCGTTTCATTCATGTGATATGTGCAAATCTTGGAGCGTCTTTTGCGTCTAGTTTTCACTTTTATTTTATGCACCATGCTGGTATGAGATAGTCCATGGTTTATTTATAGAATGCTCATTGCACTTCACTTAAATCTTTTGAGTATGGCTTTATAGAATGCTTCATGTGCTTCCCTTATATCATTTGAAGTTTGGATTGCCTGTTTCTCTTCACATAGAAAGCCGCCATTTGTAGAATGCTCTTTTGCTTCACTTAAATTTGTTAGAGCATGGGAATATCTTTTGTATAAAGAATTAAACTCTCTTGCTTCACTTATATCTGTTTAGAGAGATGACAGGAATTGGTCATTCACATGGTTAGTCATAAAATCCTACATAAAACTCGTAGATCACTGAATATGATATGTTTGATTCCTTGCAATAGTTTTGCGATATAAAGGTGGTGATATTAGAGTCATGCTAGTTGAGTAATTGTGAAATTGATAAATACTTGTGTTGAGGTTTGCAAGTCCCGTAGCATGCACGTATGGTAACCGTTGTGTGACAAATTTGAAGCATGGGGTGTTTCTTTGATTGTCTTCCTTATGAGTGGCGGTAGGGGATGAGCGATGGTCTTTTCCTACCAATCTATCCCCCTAGGGGCATGCGTAGTATTACTTTGCTTCGAGGGCTAATAAACTTTTGCAATAAGTATATGAGTTCTTTATGACTAATGTGAGTCCATGGACTATACGCACTCTTAACTTTTCGCAATTTGATAGCCTCTACTGTACCGTGCATTACCCTTTCTCACTTCGAGAGTTGGTGCAAACTTCGCCGGTGCATCCAAACCCCGTGATACGATACGCTCTATCACACATAAGCCTCCTTATATCTTCCTCAAAACAGCCACCATACCTACCTATTATGGCGTTTCCATAGCCATTCCGAGATATATTGCCATGCAACTTCCATCATCATCATATACATGACTTGAGCATTCATTGTCATATTGCTTTGCATGATCGTAAGATAGCTAGCATGATATTTTCATGGCTTGTCCGTTTTTTGATATCTTTACTATGCTAGATCATTGCACATCTTGGTTCATTGCCAGAGGCATTCATACAGAGTCATATTTTTGTTCTAGACATCGAGTTGTAATATTGAGTTGTAAGTAAATAAAAGTGTGATGATCGTCATTATTATAGCATTGCCCTAGTGAGGAAAGGATGATGGAAGCAATGATTGCCCCACAAGTCGGGATGAGTCTCCTGACTTTATGAAAAATAAAAGAGGCCAAAGAAGCCCAAATAAAAAAAGAGGCCAAAGAAGCCCACCAAAGAAATAAAATAAAAAAATAAAAAAATGAGAGAAAAAGAGAGAAGGGACAATGTTACTATCATTTTACCACACTTGTGCTTCAGAGTAGCACCATGTTCTTCATATAGAGAGTCGCTTGAGTTATCACTTCCATATACTAGTGGGAATTTTCATTATAGAACTTGGCTTGTATATTCCGATGATGGGCTTCCTCAAATGCCCAAGGTCTTCATGAGCAAGCAAGTTGGATGCACACCCACTTAGTTTCAGTTTGAGCTTTCATACACTTATAGCTCCAGTGCACCTGTTGCATGGCAATCCCTACTCCTCGCATTGACATCAATTGATGGGCACCTCCATAGCCCATTGATTAGCCGCGTCAATGTGAGACTTTCTCACTTTTTGTCTTCCCCACACAACCTCCATCATCATATGCTATTCCACCTATAGTGCTATATCCATGGCTTAAGCTCATGTATTGTGTGAGGGTTGAAAAGGCTGAAGCGCGTTAAAAAGTATGAACCAATTGCTCGGCTTGTCATCGGGGTTGTGCATCATGGGAGCATTTTGTGTGATGAAAATGAAGCATGGCCAAACTATATGATTTTGTAGGGATAAGCTTTCTTTGGCTATGTTATTTGATAAGACATAATTGCTTGGTCAGCATGCTTGAAGTATTATTGTCTTAATGTCAAATGATAGACTATTGCTTTGAATCACTCGTGTCTTAATATTCACATGATCAAGATTATGCTAGGTAGCATTCCACATCAAAAATTAACTTTTTTATCATTTACCTACTCGAGGACGAGCAGGAATTAAGCTTGGGGATGCTGATACGTATCCGTTGTATCTATATTTTTGATTGTTCCATGCCAATATTATACAACTTTCATATACTTTTCACAACTTTTTATGCTATTTTTGGGACTAACATATTGATCCAGTGCCCAGTACCAGTTCCTGTTTGTTGCATGTTTTTTGTTTCGCAGAAAATCCATATCAAACGGAGTCCAAGCGGAATAAAAACAGACGGAGAATATTTATGGAATATTTATGATTTTTGGGAAGAAGAATCAACACGAGACAATGCTCGAGGGGCCCACAAGGCAGGGGGCGTGCCCCAGGGAGGTGGGCGCGCCCCTGACCCTCGTGGCCACTCTGTAAGGCGGTTTGTGCCCTTATTTCACCGCAAGAAAGCCAATATCCGGATAGAAATTGTGTCCAAAGCACAACCCAATTGGAGTTACGGATCTCCGGGAATATAAGAAACGGTGAAAGGGCAGAATCAGGAACGCAGAAATCGAGAGAGACAGAGAGACAGATCCAACCTCGGAGGGGCTCTCGCCCCTCCCATGCCGTGGAGACCATGGACCAGAGGGGAAACCCTTCTCCCACCTAGGAGAAGGTCAAGGAAGAAGAAGAAGAAGAAGGGGGGCTCTCTCCCCCTCTCTACTGGTGGCGCCAGAATGCCGTCTGGGCCATCATCATCACCACGATCTACACCAACACCTCTGTCATCTTCACCAACATCTTCATCACCTTCCCCCATCTATATTCAGCGGTCCACTCTCCCACAACCCACTGTACCCTCTACTTGAACATGGTGCTTTATGCTTCATATTATTATCAAATGATGTGTTGCCATCTTATGATGTCTGAGTAGATTTTCGTTGTCCTATTGGTAATTGATGAATTGCTATGATTGGTTTAATTTGCTTGTGGTTATGTTGCTGTCCTTTGGTGCCCATCATATGAGCGCGTGCATGGATCTCACCATAGGGTTAGTTGTATGTTGATAGGACTATGTATTGGAGGGCAAGAGTGACAGAAGCTTCAACCTAAAATAGAAATTGATGCATGCGGGATTGAAGGGGGACCAATATATCTTAATGTTATGGTTGGGTTTTACCTTAATGAACGTTAGTAGTTGCGGATGCTTGCTAATAGTTCCAATCATAAGTGCATAGAATTCCAAGTCAGGGATGACATGCTAGCAGTGGCCTCTCCCACATAAAACTTGCTATCGGTCTAGTAAAGTAGTCAATTGCTTAGGGATAATTTCACAACTCCTACCACCACTTTTCCACACTTGCTATACTAACTTTATTGCTTCTTTATCTAAACAGCCCCTAGATTTTATTTATGTGCTCCTTATATTCTTGCAAACCTATCCAACAACACCTACAAAGTACTTCTAGTTTCATACTTGTTTTAGGTAAAGCGAACATTAAGCGTGTGTAGAGTTGTATCGGTGGTCGATAGAACTTGAGGGAATATTTGTTCTACCTTTAGCTCCTCGTTGGGTTCGACACACTTACTTATCGAAAGAGGCTACAATTGATCCCCTATACTTGTGGGTTATCAGCTACTGTTCATAGAGCCTCCACGGGGTCCTGTTCATCTACCCCCAGCAGGTTGGGGTGTGGCAGCCTCCTCGGGGTCTTGTTCATCCAGTGGCAACCGCCTACTGCCATGGGGTCCTGTTCATCCAGCGACAACCGCCTACTACCATGGGGTCCTGTTCATCTAGCGGTAACCGCCTACACATGGCCGGGGTCCTATTCATATCCAACCCCCATCGGGCACTGTTCATCCACAGCCAACCAACCGGCTAGGTTGACTCACCACGTCTTGACTCGTTCTACATATCACTCGCGTGGCATCAACGAGCACTGTTCACCCAGAGGCAACCCAACACACCGGGTGGCTACGTCTCGCACGGGGGCTCGATCGGGATCAGTTAGCAGCACCATGCTGCCAAGGAATTGCTCGGGTTTAGTTAACAGCGAAGGGATCGATCGATCGGCTTCAGTATGTAGCAGCGCGCGATCACTCGGGTTCAGTAAGCGAACGCCTCTCTCGCTCAGGTTCAGTTATAGCGAACACGGCTCGCACCACGTGTTTGTACGAGAGAGAAATGTGCAAACCACACTGCATCGTTTGGGCCGAGCACCCACTGTAACCGGGAACTCTGCGAAAATTTCCTCGCTGAGGGAGTCCTGGACTAGGGGGTGTCCGGATAGCCGAACTATCATCATCAGCTGGACTCCAAGACTATGAAGATACAAGATTGAAGACTTCATCCCGTGTCTGGATGGGACTTTCCTTGGCGTGGAAGGCAAGCTTGGCAATACGGATATGTAGATCTCCTACCATTGTAACCGACTCTGTGTAACCCTAGCCCTCTCCGGTGTCTATATAAACCGGATGGCTTTAGTCCATAGGACGAACAAAAATCATACCATAGGCTAGCTTCTAGAGTTTAGCCTCCTTGATCTCGTGGTAGATCTACTCTTGTAATACCCACATCATCAATATCAATCAAGCAGGACGTAGGGTTTTACCTCCATCAAGAGGGCCCGAACCTGGGTAAAACATCGTGTCCCTTGTCTCCTGTTACCATCCGCCTAGACGCACAGTTCAGGACCCCCTACCCGAGATCCGCCGGTTTTGACACCGACATTGGTGCTTTCATTGAGAGTTCCTCTGTGTAGTCACCGATAGGCTCGATGGCTTCTTCGATCATCAGCAACGACGCAGTCCAGGGTGAGACTTTTCTCCCCGGACAGATCTTCGTATTCGGCGGCTTTGCACTGCGGGCCAATTCGCTTGGCCATCTGGAGCAGATCAAAAGCTACGCCCCTGGCCGTCAGGTCAGATTTGGAAGTTTGAACTTCACGGCTGACATCCGTGGAGACTTGATCTTCGATGGATTCGAGCCACAGCCGAGCGCGCCGCACTGTCACAATGAGCATGATTTAGCTCTGCAGTCGGACAGTGCCCTGGAGGCCGCACACGAGCCCGCTCCGACCATCGATTCGGAGCCGGCTGCGCAGATCGAGGACGGGTGGCTATACACCGCCTCGGGGGCTGCAACCTCTATGGCGATGGAGCCGAATACTGACCTTACCCCTTGTGAAGCTCGTGACTCCGAGGTGCCGGACTCCTCGCCGGACTCTGAACCACCCGCGCCCCCTCCAATGGAATCTGATTGGGCGCCGATCATGGAGTTCACCACTGCGGACATCTTTCAACACTCACCTTTCGGCGACATCCTGAGTTCGCTAAAGTATCTCTCATTATCAGGAGAGACCTGGCTGGACTGCGGTCAGGACGGTTGGGATGCGGACGACAAAGAAATTCAAAGCCCACCCACCACCCACTTAGTAGCCACTGTCGACGATCTAACCGGCATGCTTGACTTCGACTCCAAAGACATCGACGGTATGGACGACGATGCCGGAGATGACCAAGAACCAGCGCCTACTGGGCACTGGAAAGCCACCCCAACTCACGACGTATACATGGTGGATACACCAAAAGGAAGCGATAACGAGGAACAACGGGACGTGGCGAAGGACAACTCCCCCAACAAACAACCAAAACGGCGACGCAAGCGCCGCCCGAAGTCCCGCCTCGATAACAACGGCACCCATACTAACCCAGCCTTAGAGTAGGGTGAAGCAGTGGACGACGGACATGCCACCAAGCAACCATCCAAACAGGATGGATTGGACAAACAACCCATCCCCGGCGAGAACAACAGTCCAGACGATCTCACGCCGGACACATCACCGGAGCATAAGAACCTTCATAAAAGGCTCGTCGCCACTGCAAGAAGTTTGAAGAAGCAAAAGCGTAAGCTCAAAACAGCGGAGGACGCACTCAGAATGAGATGGAGCAAAGTACTTAATACCGCAGATTAATACGGCAATAGTCACCAGGCAAAGAGCTACCCAAAGCGCAAGTTGTTGCCCGAATTTGACGAGAAGGCCGTAGAGCCCCCACAGTCAAAAAAGAAAGAGGCCGCCTGGCCGGATAGACGACCAGATGACAGGCTAATAACGGCAAGGGGCGCCGCACACAAGCCGGCACACGATCCACATAAAGATCCTCGCAAAAAAGATGGCCCGGTCAGGTCCATCTATGGGCCAAAAAAGAAGACTCCAGGGAGCAACACAACCCACCGAGTGTTTGAAGACAACGGCACACCTAAATACAGGGGCGCTGCACACCCGCTATGTTTCACCGATGAGGTATTGGACCATGAATTTCCAGCGGGATTCAAACCCGTCAACATAGAGGCATATGACGGAACAACAGACCCCGGAGTCTAGATTGAGGATTATATCCTACACATACATATGGCCAGAGGAGACAATCTCCATGCCATAAAATACCTACCCCTCAAGCTCAAAGGGCCAGCTCGGCATTGGCTCAAAAGCCTCCCAGAAAATACCATTGGAAGTTGGGAAGACCTCGAGGATGCGTTTCGAGCAAATTTTCAGGGGACTTATGTCCGCCCTCCGGATGCAGACGATTTAAGTCACATAACTCAACAGCCCGGAGAGTCAGCATGCAAATTCTGGAACAGGTTCCTCACCAAAAAGAACCAAATAGTCGACTGTCCGGACGCCGAAGCCTTAGCAGCCTTTAAGCATAACGTCCGAGACGAATGGCTCGCCAGACACCTCGGCCAGGAAAAACCAAGAACAATGGCCGCACTAACAAGCCTCATGACCCGCTTTTGCGCGGGGAAGATAGCTGGCTGGCAAGATGCAGCACCAGCGACCCGAGTACATCCGAGGTCAGGGATGGAAATGGAAAATCACGACGCAGAAAAGATCAGCGCCGGAATAAGGAAAATGGCCCAAATAGCATGGCGGTCAAGGCCGGGTTCAAAAGCTCTCGGCCGAATAATAAAACACTGCCTCTTAAGGACAACAGTGATGAGCTATCCGACCTAAATAAAATCTTGGATAGGATATGTCAAATCCATAGTACCCCCGGGAAGCCTGCAAACCATACCCACAGAGATTGTTGGGTCTTCAAGCAGTCCGGCCGACTTAACGCCGAACACAAGGGGCTCGACACACCAAGCGAAGACGACGAACCCCACAAGCAGCACGCCAGAAAACAGAAGACTTTCCCATTAGAAGTCAAAACAGTGAACTCACTTCATGTGATAACAAGGAAAAATAGTGCGGCACCTACTAAAACACGCGCCGCACGGTCCACCCCAGCAGAATCCCGAAATTGGATGTTTAACCCAATTACTTTCGACCATCAGGATTACTCCAGAAGTGTTCGAAACGCAGGAGGGACTGCTTTGGTATTGGATCCCATAATCAATGGACTACAATTCACACAAGTCCTAATGGACGGCGGCAGTGATATAAACCTGCTATACCAGGACACCATCCGCAGAATGGGGATGGACCCTACCAAAATTTGCCGTAGCAGCACTTCCTTCATAGGAGTGACGCCAGGCCTTTATGCCAATTGTACAGGCTCTGTACTACTAGAGGTTGTGTTCGGTTCATCCGACAACCTCCGTCGCGAAAAGCTCATTTTCCATATCGCCCCATTCAAAAGTAGCCATCAAGCACTACTGGGACGCGAAACTTTCGCCCGCTTTAATGCAATACCGCATTACGCGTCTCTTACGCTTAAAATGCCCGGTCCACGCGGCATAATCTCATTAAAGGGTAACTCCGAGTGTTCCTCGACCACGGAAAACGTGAGACTGCCTTGACAGCCACACACTAATCCGACCTTGCTGGTCAAAGCCCCTAAAAATAGGTCATTCAGACCTCGGACACGGTTAGGCGAGCCCGGCGTAAATAAACAAGGGGCTTCCCAGCCGCGTACCACTTTACAAGGGGCTGCACGTATAAACGATGAGAGCCAATAAAGCTCAACTTTATTCATCTTCAAATCATACTTTATTTTAAATACATCTTTTGCACGATATTTTTTCCAAACTAAGTTCTTCTCTTTTACAGATGAAGCACGTGCTACACCCGTCCAGGATACAGCACAACGGAGACACAAGCGCAGACGTGCAGCAGGGACCCGTTGCAAGGATTCTTTTTAGATTAAGACCCTGCGTAAACCTTTCTTGATGTCTCTTGTTGATACACATCCCCCGGTTTCCTACCATAACTGAGGAGGAGGCTGGCGTTTTGGCATCGGCCGCGTCAGAAGTTCTCACCCATACCTGGACACTAGGGGCTTAGGGCATTGTTCTGCCCGGTATCATAAAGACCGAATACCTCAAGGAGTGTTCGGCGTCTCGAGTTAGGCCTTATATGCATCAGCTCCGAATCATGTCTTTGGTCAAATGTTGGGTTTGCCCGGCTCCTGTGTTTTGCTGCCTTATGTTCCGCTCCATCGTCTAACGCGGCACCAGAAGAACTACTGCGATTGTGCCCCGGTTCGGCCGGGCGAGCAGCTCAGTAAAGAAAGCCGAAAACTGACTGTCATGATATAGCAAGAGACTGGTCAACCACTCGATCGACTACTGGAATGTTTAGAATTCCTCCGCTTTGACGAAGGACCGCTTCCCGGTCAGGCACATACGTGCCCCGAGTTCGGAGAGCCCGGTGCCTCTAGGGGCTATATAGTAGCCCCACCATCGAGCTCCTATGGCTAAGTGAAAGTGATAAAGCATTATAGTCCGGTTGCCTAGTTTGCTATGCTATCACCTCCTTCAAAGGACCAAGACGTTGGATTAAGTGTGAAAAAGCGTTTTTTTTAAACACCCCCGCACCATGTGCGTGGGGGCTGAAGCCAAAGACTGCCATCTTTCAGGTTATACATACATATACGACCGCACAGGAGATAGTTCAATACTTGAACGCACAAGTATAAAAAGCCGTTACATTATAAAAATGATCTCAGAAATCATACATGTCATTTAAACATAACATCTTTCGAGCACTGCGACTCTATTAAACGAGTGCCCTGCAGGACTTCCTCAAAATAGTGCTCGGCAGGTAATCGGCTTTTGTTCGAACCCCGGGATGCAACATCGGTGGCATCCATCTCCGCCCAGTATGTCTTAACACGGGCGAGAGCCATCCGTGCACCCTCTATGCATGCCGACCGCTTCATCGCCTCGATATGCGGCACCGCCCCAAGGAATCGCTGCAACAAGCCAAAATAACTCTCAGGCTTGGGCCTTTCTGGCCACAGATGAGCCACCACATCCGTCATGGCAAGTCCAGACAATCTATTCAGCTCAGCCCACTCAGCTAGCCGATCAGTCAACGGAAGTGGACGCTCCGGACTATGGAATTGAGACCAGAAAAGCTCTTCCATTTCGTGATCCTTCTGGCTTTGGAAGTGCACGACTGCGTCCGCCGCACTCGCCGCCAAATCCAGATAAGGATCCTCCGCACCACACAATTGGCCCAACTGAACATACTTCGGATCCATGAACTTCCTACGCAGCAGAAAGGGCTTTCCAGCCGCAATGTCTCTGGCCTGACGCAGTTCCTCCTTCATAGCCCGCATCGCACTACGGGCATCCTTGGCTTCGGCGGCGGCCTTCTTCAGGTCATCTTGCTCCGCTCGGCGTTCTCTTTCAAGAACCTCATAGCGATCGGTAGCATCTTTTAATTTCACGGCCATTCCAGCCATCTCCTCCCTGCTTCGGCAGTGAGCAGCCTTTTCGGCTTTTAGCTCTTCCGCTGCCTTCGAGGCAGCCGCATAACTTTTACTGGCTTGCTCCTTGGCTCGAGCAAGCTCTGCTCAAAGGTTTTCCACAGCAGCGGCACCATCTTCATCAAGCATACAAATTGTAAGGAACGGACATCAGCTCCCTTACTAGGTGACCGCGGAGCAACCACCTACCTTGTGACTCGTTAAGTCGTTTATTCACCAGCGCGATGTCCGCATCCGCAACGTTGAGTTGCCGCTTCAGTTTGGCAACTCCATCAGTCTGGCTGGCCACCGAACGTTCCGCCACATGCATAGGAAAGGCGACATTCTATAACTGAGATTATGATCCTCGGCACGCTGTCGCTTTCGACAGCATACCAAGTCTCAGGGGCTACTATCTATACAGGGCG
This sequence comes from Triticum aestivum, assembly GCF_018294505.1. Lineage (NCBI taxonomy): Eukaryota > Viridiplantae > Streptophyta > Magnoliopsida > Poales > Poaceae > Triticum > Triticum aestivum. The sequence continues at coordinate 561,999,454 of NC_057804.1, forward strand.
CACTCCATGTGCAAAACTGTCAAAAGGTATGTCATTTTTTGCGTACATCAAACCCTGTCAGCAAACTTACGACGGCCTCATGCAACCCGCTCTCGGCGGATGAGATCCTTTCAATCACCATACTCATTAATGTGCGGTGATCTTCTGAGATAGACGCCCTCTTGAGCAAATCCTGCAGCTCCACCGGCCGTACTCCAGTGGGTGCCGAACTCCCCAGCCCCGCCGAACTCGGGGAGACCCTCTGTGACGACACCTCAGGGTCGTCCGCCCTGCCCGACGGGGCGGCAGATGGAGGCATTTCGCTCTCCATCATCTCCGGACGAAGGTCCCCCGAAGATGAGCTTTGCTGAGATGGGCTGAAATCTGAACTACAAGGTGAAAACTTCGGTTACCCTTAGAAATAAAGTAGGGGTGTCCCCTATTACAAAATTCCCCCTTTTTACTTACGGCTCGCTGGAGGGCTGATTCCTCTAGGGAGACTGTGCGGCCGGGGCTCTTCCCGGCACAGGACCTTCCGGTGCAGATTTCTTTCCCCGCTTTGAGGCCTTGGCCTCCGGGTCATCGGAAGCGGTCCTCTTCTCCCCCTAGAAGGAGGGATTCTCGATTTCCCCCTTACTGAAAGCCTCCTTGGCAGAGGTGGTAGTTTCCCTGTGCCCCCCTTCGCCCTCCTCCGAAGGTGCAACCTCCAACATTTTGATTAACACGGGATCCGCGCGTGGTCTCAGGGAGGGGGCCGGACACCGTATCAGTTTCGCTTGCGCTATCCACTCCTGTCCGAGGGATAGCTGGTTAAAAGGCAAACCTATGATAAAAAAATGGACAATGTGTCCGGACACAGGGCTACTTACTTGAGTATCCGGGCGATTGTAGCTTAGGCCAGCATCCTCGATCAAGTCCGGACGCATCTCTTGTGATCTGAAGAACAGTTTGTACATCTCCATGGGTGTCAAACCCATGAAGTGTTGGAGAGCTCGTGGCCCCTCCAGATTAAATTCCCACAGGCGGAGGGGGCGACGTTTGCAGGGCAGGAGGCGCCGAATCAGCATAACCTGTGCCACTACGACCAGATTGATCTCCCTTTCTTGGAGGTCTCGAATCCATCCCTGCAACAGGGGTACGTCTTTGGACGGTCCCCAATCAAGCCCTTTGTTGACCCATGACGTCAGCCGTTGTGGAGGGCCCGGGCGAAAGGCGGGCGGCGGCCTCTGCCTGCTGCCCCTGGGAGCAGTGATATAGAACCACTCCTGTTGCCACAAGTCGAGCTCCTCCTGAAAAGAGCCCTCGGGCCATGGAGCATCGGCCCTCTTGCTTATAACCGCCCCACCGCACTCTGCCTGACGCCCCTCAATCATCTTCGGATCCACGTTGAAGGTTTGAGCCACAAGCCAAAGTGAGGGGTAGTGCGGAGGAAGGCTTCACAGACGACAATGAATGATGAGATGTGGAGGATGGACTCCGGAGCCAAGTCATGGAATTCCAGCCCATAGTAAAACATGAGCCCCCTCACGAAGGGATCCATCGGGAAGCCTAAACCCCGATGGAGGTGAGACACGAACACAACACTCTCACCGGGCTCGGGAGTAGGAATAACTTTCCCTCGGGCAGGCAACCTATGCGAAATCTCGTAGGTTAAGTACCGGGCGTCTCTCAGCTTTAGCACGTCCTCTTCCGTGACGGAGGAGGGCATCCACCGGCCTCGTAGGTCAGAGCCGGACATTGTCGAAGGTCGAAAGTACCCAAATCTGGAGCCCTGGGTGGTGGAACTCGGGGCGAGAAGCGGATTCGATTGAGGATTGAAGAAAAAGAACGGGCCTTGGTCTCATTATAAAGAGGGAGAATACCAAGAGACGTCCCCGTGACCGTTTGGAACCCGCCTTCGATGGAGGGGGCATGGCAACGGGCGCGGTTGGGTTACCCACGTCTGTATTGATGAGAATTCTGGAATAAGGGGAACACGATCTCTGCTTCGACAGGACGTGCCAAGGAAACCACCTCGCTAAACGCGTGGAGGTGGTATAATAAAAATGATTCGAGTAAAGGCTTGGTTGTGGTGTGACGTCACGCCACGAAATACGTCAGCAGATTGAACTTGTGTAAATATTATTCTCTCTATGGTGGTATGTGGAATTTATTTTGTAGAGCCGGACACTATCCTGGTGTTCACAATCTTCTATAAATTATTCGGAGGAGGAACCCGCCTTGCAATGCCGAAGACAATATGCATGCCGGACTCGTCTTCATTGAAGCCTGGTTCAGGGGCTACTGAGGGAGTCCTGGACTAGGGGGTGTCCGGATAGCCGAAGTATCATCATCAACCGGACTCCAAGACTATGAAGATACAAGATTGAAGACTTCGTCCCATGTCCGGATGGGACTTTCCTTGGCGTGGAAGGCAAGCTTGGCAATACGGATATGTAGATCTCCTACCATTGTAACCGACTCTGTGTAACCCTAGCCCTCTCTGGTGTCTATATAAACCGGATGGCTTTAGTCCATAGGACGAACAACAATCATACCATAGGCTAGCTTCTAGGGTTTAGCCTCCTTGATCTCGTGGTAGATCTACTCTTGTAATACCCACATCATCAATATCAATCAAGCAGGACGTAGGGTTTTACCTCCATCAAGAGGGCCCGGACCTGGGTAAAACATCGTGTCCCTTGTCTCCTGTTACCATCCGCCTAGACGCACAGTTCGGAACCCCCTACCCGAGATCAGCCGGTTTTGACACCGACACTCGCCCTCACTTCTACCATGATTTTTTATGTCATGGACGCCCAAAGAATGTCATGCAGGTGCGTTCCCGGCCCGCCCAGGATGATAAGCCCATTTTCTGTCATGATTTTTTTGTCATAGAAGTAGGAGCCTAATACTTCCATTTTGCATCATGTTTTCATATATATATTTATTGCATTATGGGTTGTTATTACATGATATATCACAATACTTATGCCTATTCTCTCTTATTTTACAAGGTTTACATGAAGAAGGAGAATGCCGACAGCTGGGATTCTGGGCTGGAAAAGGAGCAAATATTAGAGACCTATTCTGCACAACTCCAAAAGTCCTGAAACTCCACGAAAGTCATTTTTGGAATTAATAAAAAATATTGGCGAAGGAATCAGCGTCAGGGGGACCACACCCTGTCCACGAGGGTGGGGGCACGCCCTCCTGCCTCATGGGCCCCCCTGACAGGCCTCCGGTGCCCATCTTCTACTATCTGAAGTCTTTTACCCTGAAAAAAAATCATAAGCAAGCTTACGGGATGAAACTCCGCCGCCACTAGGCGAAACCTTGGCGGAACCAATCTAGGGCTCCGGCGGAGCTGTTCTGCCGGGAAAACTTCCCTCCGGGAGGGGGAAATCATCACCAACGATCCTCTCATCGGGAGGGGGTCAATCTCCATCAACATCTTCACTAGCACCATCTCCTATCAAACCCTAGTTCATCTATTGTATCCAATCTTTGTACCAAAACCTCAGATTGGTACCTGTGGGTTGCTAGTAGTGTTGATTACTCCTTGTAGTTGATGCTAGTTGGTTTATTTGGTGGAAGATCATATGTTCAGATCCTTAATGCATATCAATACCCCTCTGATTATGAACATGAATATGATTTGTGAGTAGTAAGTTTGTTCCTGAGGACATGGGAGAAGTCTTGCTGTAAGTAGTCATGTGAATTTGGTATTCGTTTGATATTTTGATAAGATGTATGTTGTCTATCCTCTAGTGGTGTTATGTGAACATCGACTACATGACACTTCACCATTGTTTGGGCCTAGGGGAAGGCATTGGGAAGTAATAAGTGCTTCTTAAGGGGCTGATTTGGATCCACATGTTTCATGCTATGGTTAGGTTTACCTTAATACTAGTTTTGTAGTTGCGGATGCTTGCAATAGGGGTTAATAATAAGTGGTATGCTTGTCCAAGAAAGGGCAATACCCAAGCACCGGTCCACCCACATATCAAACTATCCAAGTAACGAACGTGAATCATATGAGCGTGATGAAAACTAGCTTGACGATAATTCCCATGTGTCCTCGGGAGTGCTTTTCTCATATAAGAACTTGTCCAGGCTTGTCCTTTGCTACAAAAAGGATTGGGCCACCTTGCTGCACCTTATTTACTTTCATTGTTTGTTACCCGTTACAAATTATCTTATCACAAAACTATCTGTTACCTACAATTTCAGTGCTTGCAGAGAATACCTTACTGAAAACCGCTTGTCATTTCCTTCTGCTCCTCGTTGGGTTCGACACTCTTAGTTATCGAAAGGACTACAATAGATCCCCTACACTTGTGGGTCATCAAGACTCTTTTCTGGCGCCGTTGCCGAGGAGTGAAGCGCCTTTGGTAAGTGGAACTTGGTAAGCAAAATTTTATATAGTGTGCTGAAATTTACCGTCACTTGTTACTATGGAAACTAATCCTTTGAGGGGCTTGTTCGGGGTATCTTCACCCCGACCAGTAGAGCAAAGAGTTGCTCCTCAACCTACTGAACCTACTGAAAATGTTTACTTTGAAATTCCTTCGGGTATGGTAGAGAAACTGTTAGCTAATCCTTTTACAGGAGATGGAACATTACATCCCGACTTGCACCTAATCTATGTAGATGAAGTTTGTGGATTGTTTAAGCTTGCAGGTATGCCTGAGGATCTTATCAAGAAGAAGGCCTTCCCTTTATCTTTGAAGGGAGACGCATTGACATGGTATAGGCTATGTGATGATATGGGATCCTGGGACTATAAACGATTGAAATTGGAACTTCACCAGAAGTTTTATCCTATGCATCTTGTTCATCGTGATTGTAATTACATATATAATTTTTGGCCTCGCAAAGGAGAAAGCATCGCTCAAGCTTGGGGGAGGCTTAAGTCAATGTTATATTCATGCCCCAATCATGATCTCTCAAGAGAAATGATTATTCAAAAAATTTATGCTCGGCTTTCTCTCAACAATCGCACCATGCTTGATACTTCTTGTGTTGGGTCTTTTATGATGAAGGCTATTGAATTCAAGTGGGATTTACTGGAAAGAATTAAATGCAACATTGAAGTGGGATTCTGATGATGGTAAGGAGTCAGGTATGACACGTAAGTTTGATTGTGTTAAATCTTTTATGGATACCGATGCTTTTCGTGGATTTAGCACTAAATATGGACTTGACTTTGAGATAGTAGCTTCTTTCCGTGAATCATTTGCTACTCACGTTGATCTCCCTAAGGAGAAGTGGTTTAAATATAATCCTCCCACTGAAGTAAAAGTAGTTGCACCTATTAAAGTTGAAGAAAATACTATCACTTATAATGATCCTATTATCCCTACTACTTATATTGAGAAACCTCCTTTCCCTGTTAGGATAAAAGATCATGCTAAAGCTTCAACTGTGGTTCGTAAGAGTAATACTAAAACACCTATACCACCTGAGAAAATTAAAGTTGAACCTAATATTGCCGTGGTTAAAGATCTCTTGGCTGATAATATTGATGGGCATGTTATTTATTTCTGTGATGAAGCTGCTAGAATTGCTAGACCCGATGCTAAGAAACATAGACCTATAGTAGGCATGCCTGTTATTTCTGTTAAAATAGGCGATGATTGTTATCATGGCTTATGTGATATGGGTGCTAGTGCCAGTGCAATACCTTATTCCTTATATCAAGAAATTATGCATGATATTGCACCTGCTGAGGTAGAAGAAATAGATGTTACAATTAAGCTTGCCAATAGAGATATTATTGCACCAATTGGGATTGTTAGAGATGTTGAAGTCTTGTGTGGGAAAGTTAAATAACCTCCTGATTTTCTTGTTCTTGGTTCCCCACAAGATAGCTTTTGTCCTACTATATTTGGTAGACCCTTCTTGAATACTATTAATGCTAGAATTGATTGCGAAAAAGATGTTATGATTGGTTTGGATGATATGACTCATGAGTTTAATTTTGCTAAATTTCGTAGACAATCCCATGATAAAGAATTGCCTAGTAAGGATGAAATTATTGGTCTTGCTTCTATTGTTGTACCTCCTAATGATCCTTTAGAACAATATTTGCTAGACCATGAAAATGATATGTTCATGAATGAAAGAAGGGAAATAGATGAAGTATTCTTTAAATAGGGTCCTATTTTGAAACACAACTTACATGTTGAAATCCTAGGGGATCCTCCACCACCCAAGGGTGATCCCGTGTTTGAGCTTAAACCATTACCTGATACCCTTAAATATGCTTATCTCGATGAAAAGAAGATATATCCTGTTATTATTAGTGCTAACCTTTCATAGCAGGAAGAGGAAAGATTATTGAAAACTCTGAAGAAGCACCGTGCTGCTATTGGATATACTCTTGATGATCTTAAGGGAATTAGTCCCGCTGTATGTCAACACAAAATAAAATTAGAAGAAGACGCCAAACCAGTTATTAATCACCAACGAAGGTTAAATCCTAAGATGAAGAAGTGGTAAGAAAGGAAATACTAAAGCTCCTAGAGGCAGGTATAATTTATCCCGTTGCTGATAGTAAGTGGGTAAGTCATGTCCATTGTGTCCCTAAGAAGGGAGGTATTACTGTTGTTCCTAATGATAAAGATGAATTAATCCCGCAAAGAATTATTACAGGTTATAGGATGGTAATTGATATCCGCAAATTAAATAAAGCTACTAAAAAGGATCATTACCTTTTACCCTTTATTGATCAAATGCTAGAAAGACTATCCAAACATACACATTTTTGCTTTCTAGATGGTTACTCTGGTTTCTCTCAAATACCTGTGTCAACGGAGGATCAAGAAAAGACCACCTTTACTTGCCCTTTTGGTACTTTTGCTTATAGACGTATGCCTTTTGGTTTATGTAATGCACCTGCTACTTTTCAAAGATGCATGATGGCTATATTCTCTGACTTTCGTGAAAAGATTTGTGAGGTATTCATGGATGATTTCTCCGTTTATGGATCCTCTTTTGATGATTGCTTGAGCAACCTTGAACGAGTTTTGCAGATATGCGAAGATACTAGTCTTGTTTTGAACTGGGAGAAGTGCCACTTTATGGTTAATGAAGGCATTGTCTTGGGGCATAAAATTTCTGAAAAGGGTATTGAAGTTGATAAAGCTAAAGTTGATGCCATTGAAAATATGCCATGTCCCAAGGACATCAAAGGTATAAGAAGTTTCCTTGGTCATGCCGGTTTTTATAGGAGGTTCGTTACGGACTTTTCTAAAATCTCTAGGCCTCTGACTAATCTATTACAAAAAGATATTCCTTTTGTCTTCGATGATGATTATGTAGAAGCATTTGAAATACTTAAGAAAGCTTTGATTTCTGCACCTATTGTTCAGCCACCTGATAGGAATTTACCCTTTGAAATTATGTGTGATGCTAGTGATTATGCTGTAGGTGTTGTTCTAGGACAAAGAGTTGATAAGAAACTAAATGTTATTCAATATGCTAGTAAAACACTAGACAGTGCCCAGAGAAATTATGCTACTACTGAAAAAGAAATTTTTAGCAGTTGTATTTGCTTGCGATAAGTTCAGAACTTATATTGTTGATTCTAAAATAACCATTCACACTGATCATGCTGCTATTAAATATCTTATGGAAAAGAAAGATGCTAAACCTAGACTTATTAGATGGGTCCTCTTGCTACAAGTATTTGATTTACATATTATTGATAGAAAGGGAGCTGAGAACCCCATTGCAGACAACTTATCTAGGTTAGAGAATATTCTTGATGACCCACTACCTATTGATGATAGCTTTCCTGGTGAACAATTAGATCGTACTGCTCCATGGTATGCTGATTATGCTAATTATATTGTTGCTAAATTCATACCACCTAGTTTTACATATCAGCAAAAGAAAAAGTTTTTCTATGATTTAACACATTACTTCTGGGTGACCCACACCTTTATAAGGAAGGAGTATATGGTGTTATTAGACATTGTGTACCTGAGCATGAACAGGAACAGATCCTACGCAAGTGTCATTCCGAGGCATACGGAGGACACCACGCTGGAGATAAAACTGCACATAAGGTATTGCAATCCAGTTTTTATTGGCCTACTCTCTTCAAAGATGCCCGTAAGTTTGTCTTGTCTTGTGATGAATGTCAAAGAATTGGTAATATTAGTAGACGTCAAGAAATGCCTATGAACTATTCTCTTGTTATTGAGCCATTTGATGTTTGGGGCTTTGATTATATGGGACCTTTTCCTGCCTCTAATGGGTACACACATATTTTAGTTGCTGTTGATTACGTTACTAAGTGGGTAGAAGCTATTCCAACTAGTAGTGCTGATCATAACACCTCTATTAAGATGCTTAAAGAAGTTATTTTTCCGAGGTTTGGAGTCCCTATATACTTAATGACTGATGGTGGTTCACATTTTATTCATGGTGCTTTTCGTAAAATGCTTGCTAAATATGATGTTAATCATAGAATTGCATCTCCTTATCACCCACAGTCTAGTGGCAAAGTAGAGCTGAGTAACAGAGAGCTTAAATTAATTTTGCAAAAGACTGTTAATAGATCTAGAAAGAATTGGTCCAAGAAACTTGATGATGCATTATGGGCCTACAGAACAGCATATAAAAATCCTATGGGTATGTCTCCATATAAAATGGTTTACGAAAAAGCATGTCATTTACCTCTTGAACTAGAACATAAGGCATATTGGGTTATTAAAGAGCTATATTATGATTTCAAACCTGCCGATGAGAAGAGGTTGTTTGACATTAGCTCACTTGATGAATGGAGAACCCAAGCTTATGGAAATGCCAAACTGTTTAAGGAAAAGGTTAAAAGATGGCATGACAAAAGGATACAAAAGCGTGAGTTTAATGTAGGTGACTATGTGTTGCTTTTCAACTCTCGTTTAAGATTTTTTGCAGGAAAACTTCTCTCTAAATGGGAAGGCCCTTACGTTATCGAGGAAGTCTATCATTCCGGTGCCATAAAAATCAACAACTTCGAGGGCACAAATCCGAAGGTGGTGAATGGTCAAAGAATCAAACATTATATCTCAGGTAACCTAATAAATGTTGAACCTAACGTTATTGAAATCGTAGCCCCGGAGGAATACATAAGGGACACTTTCCAGAACGTCCCAGACTCCGAAAAGGAATAGGTACATGTGCGGTAAGTAAACCGACTCCAAAACAATTCTAACAACATTTTTTCTCCGTTTTGGAATATTTAAGAAAATAGGAAAATAAGAAGTAGTCCGGGAAGGACACGAGGTGTCTACGAGGGTGGAGGGCGCGCCCCCCTACCTCATGGGCACCTCGTGTGCTCTCTGGACTCCGTTCTCTTGCACGATACTTCTTTTGATCGGTAAAAATTCATTGTATAATCTCCCAAAGGTTTTGACCATCGTATCATGCAAATATCCTCTATCTTTGTTTCGAGCTGTTTTCTATTAGATTTGTCAAGGCCAGGCATCATGTCGTCACCCTCCTCCAACAATGAAGGCAACGATGCTTGGCTGATGAAGATGGAGCTGAAAAGAGAAGAACCTGGGGAGATCAACAAGGAGGATAGGATCAAGAAGGCTACGGAGGATAAAGCGCCGGCGGGGAGAAGAAGAAGACATCCAACCTCTTCCCGACCTCTTTACCCCAACTGAGATTGAAGCTTTCAAGATGATTGAGTTAGCTCATATACAAAACAAGTATCTCACACGTGAAAATATTTTGTTGAAGGATCATATCATCCCACTCAAGGGCATTATCCGCAAGTTGGAAGAGCTCCTATGCTCGATGTGCGACTATCCATCACCACCTTCTTCGCCAGCAAAGGAGACATAATCACATGGGTATGGGCACTCCCTTTGGCAACTGCCAAGCTTGGGGGAGGTGCCCTAGTATCGTATCACCATTAGACTCCTATCTTTACAATTTTACTTAGTTCGATCCTATTAGTAATATCACAATCTAGTAGAACAAAGTTTGGTATGATTTAGTTTTGAGTTTTGCCTTATGGTCCCTTTATGTAATCGAGTCCGTGAGCTATATATAATAAATATTAGTGTTGAGTCAAGGGCCTTGCTGTTTTGCCATGATCTTGAAATAATAAAAAGAAAAAGGAATAAAAAGGAATAAAGAGATCATATTGATCTTATGAAGAGTAATGACTTCACATATAAAGAGTATGATGAATAAAAGTTGTTGAGAGTTGGCAAACATAGTTTTGGTCATTGTTGCAATTAATAGGAAGTAATAAAGAAAGAGAGGTTCTCACATGCAAATATACTATCTTGGACATCTTTTATGATTGTGAACACTCATTAAAATATAACATGCTAAAAGAGTTAACGTTGGACAAGGAAGACAACGCAATGGGTTATGTTATCTTATATCTGAGATAAAGTATATTGTCATGGATCATCCAACATGTTGGGCTTGCCTTTCCCTCTCATGCTAGCCAAATTCCTTGCACTAAGTAGAAATTACTTGTGCTTACGAAATACCCTTAAACCAGTTTTGCCATGAGAGTCCACCATATCTACCTATGGATTGAGTAAGAACCTTCAAGTAAGTTGTCATGTTGCATGCAATAAAAATTGCTCTCTAAATATGTATGACTTATTAATGTGGAGAAAATAAGATTTATACGATCTTGTGATATGGAAGTAATAAAAGCGACGGACTGCATAATAAAGGTCTTTATCACAAGTGGCAATATAAAGTGACGTTATTTTGCATTAAGATTTCGTGCATCCAACCATAAAAGCACATGACAACCTCTGCTTCTCTTTGCGAAGGGCCTATCTTTTATTTTTGTCTTATACATTATGCAAGAGTCATGGTGATCTTCACCTTTCTTTTTTATATTTTATCCTTTGGCAAGCACCTCGTGTTGGAAA
>NC_057804.1:562011040-562012629 GCF_018294505.1 Triticum aestivum
ATATGACAATGGGTTAGTACTCCTAGGAGTACGTACTCTCATGCCATTTGTCACTTCCCTGCATCCCACTTTTAAATTTCTTTAATTAAAAAAATTAACACTGAATATTAGCGCATGCAGAGATCACGGTTGTTCGGATATTTGTTGATCGATCCATATTTATAGGGGTCCAGGCGACTCGGCTTTATCTCACTTCTGACGTAAAAATAGAAAACCTAACAATATATTCCCCTGTTACCTGCAAACGGGTGCGGCGGCGGCGGCCAGGATACCACCTTCGTCTGATTCGGCGGCGGCGGCCACTGACTCGGCGGCGGATGTGGCTACGCCAACAACAGCGGCATAATTTTCTTTGATCACGGAGCCCAGGTACGTTCTGCTATTCACTTTCATTGAGTTCGGACGTATTTATGCATTCTTTGTAATCAAATCTAAACGAGTAAGCAATATAACTGCAAGGTTGTAATCAAGAAGGACGACGATCTCATGAAACGCGCGGCCGGAGGTGACCTGATTCATCCATGTTCAACCACGACGAGAGCAGCAGCTGGACGATATATGAGTATGAGATTTGGCTCATAGGCTCATAGCAGATCGCCGGCGTCATGCAACACACGGCCAGCGGTGACAGATGAACAACGCTCTCACACAACATGCGGAAATGTACAAATGACCGACGACGTCTACGGAGTCGTGTTTAGAGTATTCACAATGAATCGATCACAAAATCTGATGCATCAGTAAAGATGTGGACTAGTTAGACCTTAGGATGTCGTGGTTAGACTTTAGAGTATACTAAGTTTTTCAGTGGTCTGGTGTATACATCTGCATGAAAATGTAGAGGCGAAGTGCACATGCGTGCTAATTTAATCTTGTTTTTGGATGGACCCATTTTTGTCAAGATTGGTGTATAGTACTTTTTGTAATATAATTATTCAGTATATACACATTTACCATTCTTGTTCTTAAATTTTCTATTGAGATTTGGCACCATACTTGTACTACAATACTTCCTTCACACCAACTATATAAACTGTTATACGTATAATAATTACCTTGAGATACTTCTTTTTAAACGCAACACTACACACTTATCTTAATAAAATCACTGTATATTCTGTTGTTTAGAGAAAGGAAGTATATACCTTTGGACTTCCAAACAAATTTTTTTTGCATGGAACTGCCAAACAGTACACTCTTTTGCGACTAAATAGTACTATTCCTCTTCCCTACAAGAAAAGCAGTATGCAGTATGTACTCTTAAATAAAAACTTGTATAGTATATATGCCCAAACTTGGCCAGCAGTATATACCCGAACAATATATATGCCTTAACTTGACAAACAGTATATACCCCTTTTATAAAAAAATGTATATACCTCAGTGATTGTAATATTATATACCCCTAACCTGGCAACTAGTATATACACCATAAAAACGGCTGGTTGGAGTAGTTACGAGTAAATAGGAAACTAATTAGTTTTTTTTTAATTAGCATGGCTGGTTTGTTTCAACTTGGATGCGTCTCTAGATCTCTCAACTAACCCGATCCAATAAGAGTAGGAGTACATATATCCGGGAGTATAAAA
>NC_057804.1:562013059-562045077 GCF_018294505.1 Triticum aestivum
CTATCTTTCTCTGTGTCCGATTAAAACTCCATACCCATAAGTATTACGTGAGTGTTAGAAATTGTAAAAGACTAAATGATGGTTGAGTATGTGGACTTGTTGAAAAGCTCTTAAATTGACTCTTTCCGACGTTATGATAAATTGCAATTGCTTCAATGGCCAAGATTGTAGTTGTTAGTTTTCAATGAAGTTTTTCAGTCATACTTGACATTGTGAATAGATTGTTACTTCAACATAAGTAATATATATATATATATATATATATATATATATATATATATGTTGTTATAAGAATGATCATGATGCCTTCATGTACGTATTTTATTTTATTGACACCTCTATCTCTAAACATGTGGACATATTTTTTGATATCGGCTTCCGCTTGAGGACAAGCGAGTTCTAAGCTTGGGGGAGTTGATACGTCCATTTTGCATCATATTTTCATATTGATATTTATTGCATTATGGGCTGTTATTACATGATATATCACAATATTTATGCCTATTCTCTCTTATTTTACAAGGTTTACATGAAGAAGGAGAATGTCGGCAGCTGGGATTCTGGGCTGGAAAAGGAGCAAATATTAGAGACCTATTCTGCTGAGCTCCAAAAGTCCTGAAACTCCACGAAAGTCATTTTTGAAATTAATAAAAGATACTGGCGAAGGAATCAGCGTCAGGGGGCCCACACCCTGTCCACGAGGGTGGGGGCGCGCCCCCTGCCTCGTGGGCCCCCTAACAGGCCTTCGGTGCCCATCTTCTGCTATATGAAGTCTTTTACCCTGAAAAAAAATCATAAGCAAGCTTATGGGACGAAACTTCGCCGCCACGAGGCGGAACCTTGGCGGAACCAATCTAGGGCTCCGGCGGAGCTGTTCTGTCGGGGAAACTTCCCTCCGGGAGGGGGAAATCATCACCATCGTCATCACCAACGATCCTCTCATCGGGAGGGGGTCAATCTCCATCAACATCTTCACCAGCACCATCTCCTCTCAAACCCTACTTCATCACTTCTATCCAATCTTTGTACCAAAACCTCAGATTGGTACCTGTGGGTTGCTACTAGTGTTGATTACTCCTTGTAGTTGATGCTAGTTGGTTTACCTGGTGGAAGATCATATGTTCAGATCCTTAATGCATATCAATACCCCTCTGATTATGAACATGAATATGATTTGTGAGTAGTACGTTTGTTCCTGAGGACATGGGAGAAGTCTTGCTATAAGTAGTCATGTGAATTTGGTATTCGTTCAATATTTTGATAAGATGTATGTTGTCTATCCTCTAGTGGTGTTATGTGAACGTCGACTACATGACACTTCACCATTGTTTGGACCTAGAGGAAGGCATTGGGAAATAATAAGTAGATGATGGGTTGCTAGAGTGACAGAAGCTTAAACCCTAGTTTATGCGTTGCTTCGTAAAGGGCTGATTTGGATCCACATGTTTCATACTATGGTTAGGTTTACCTTAATACTTCTTTTGTAGTTGCGGATGCTTGCAATAGGGGTTAATATAAGTGGGATGCTTGTCCAAGAAAGGGCAATACCCAAGCACCGGTCCACCCACATATCAAACTATCAAAGTAACGAACGCGAATCATATGAGCGTGATGAAAACTAGCTTGACGATAATTCCCATGTGTCCTCGGGAGCGCTTTTCTCATATAAGAACTTGGCCAGGCTTGTCCTTTGCTACAAAAAGGATTGGGTCACCTTGCTACACCTTATTTACTTTCATTGCTTCTTACCCGTTACAAATTATCTTATCACAAAACTATCTGTTACCTACAATTTCAGTGCTTGCAGAGAATACCTTACTGAAAATCGCTTGTCATTTCCTTCTGCTCCTCCTTGGGTTCGACACTCTTACTTATCGAAAGGACTACGATAGATCCCCTACACTTGTGGGTCATCAGAGCCCACCACATCTATGATGATACGTGGTTTTGTCACAGTTATCATCATAGAAGTGTCATAAGCATGACAAAAAAATTCATTCGGCTCAAAATGTCACGGATGTGTCTTTTTTTAGTGAAACCCCTCAAAGGATGGTTTTTCATAGTAACAAGTGACAACAAATTTCAGCACGTAATATAATTTTTTTTCCTTATCGATTTCCACTTACCGAGAGCGCTTCACTCCCCGACAACAACACCAGAAAAGAGCCTTGATGACTCACAAGTATAGGGGATTAATCATAGTCCTTTTGATAAGTAAGAGTGTTGAAACCAATGAAGAGCAGAAGGAAATGACAAGTGATTTTCAGCAAGGTAGTTTCTGTAGGCACTAGAAATTGTCGGTAATAGGTAGTTTGGTAGCAAGATAACTTATAACGAACAAGTAACGGTAACGGTAAATAAAGTGTAGCAAGGTAGCCCAATCCTTTTGTGCCAAAGGACAGGCCAAAACGGTCTCTTATAATAAGCAAAGCGTTCTTGAGGGTACACGGAAATTCCATTTAGTCACTTTCATAATGTTGGTTTGATTCGCCTTCGATACTTTGATAATTTGATATGTGGGTAGATCGGTGCTTGGGTGTTGTTCTACTTGAACAAACCTTCTGCTTATGATTAACCCCCTCGCAAGTATCTGCAACTACGAGAAAAGTATTAAGATAAAATCTAACCATAGCATTAAACATCTTTTCCTAATAATAATAAAGCACGGATTGAGTCCGTCGGGTTCACTGTCGCGGCGTTTTTACAAAAAGATCAATAGTATTTTAGGTATTCAACCTACAGTCCTTTATGTGAAAAACGTTTCACTTTTGCAAAAGAGACCCTGTGTTTTGATACATTCGACTCGCGTCCTTTTTAATTGAGAAAACGCCCAGGCTCCTTCGAGTAGAGGCGGGGCAAGGCGGAGGGCAGCCAGGCACGGGGGAGAGTGGAGAGGCCGGCGGTGGCTGTCGGGACGGCAGCAAAGTGGGGGCGCCTGTGTGTGAAGAGGCGGCCAGCCTGCACGCGAGGTCGGTAAGGAGTAGGCGTTCGGGAAAGAGCTGGGAGGAGAGCGAGCGAGGTCATGGTGATCTCGCGGCGAGCGATGGGAGGAGGACGGTGAGCTGAGCCGAAGGAAGGAGAGGTGTCCACGTGCAGGAGGCTCCCAGGAGGATCCGGGAGACGGCCGCAAGGCTTCTCCGATGGTGTGGGCCGGGCGGCCGGGGTGCCGTGCTTCGTCAGATTCATGTTTCAGTCGTGCATCCAGTTTGCCGCTTCTCTCGACGTTGATGGCTCTATGATCAACCATGCTTCCTTCCACGGTTGTACATGACCCAACTGACCTCAACCAGATTCTTCTTGTGCCGGATTGCTCGCCGCCTCATGATTATAACCAGCTCCGGTAGCAGCACGCCTTAGCTGTAAGTGTCATCGTCTTCTCTGTCAGCCCCCGAGTCACCAAATATTCAAGATCCATTTACCCTGCAGTTGATTCATGAAGGGAGATATAAGCAAGAATGGTCAAGGATCCCTTTACTGAATACTCCATTAGCTGATTCATGTTGCAAAAATTCACCAGCTGGAGAGTTTTGTGTATATCTGTGTTCACAGTTTCAGTACAAGATTAAGATGCTAACATACTGCACATCTTTTTAGATCCTACATGTCCAGTTTAATTATCCTGTAGTTTTCAAAAGATTACTGCAGTGTACTGTTGATCATCATGTAGTCCTATTACTATGGAATGTATCGTTCTATTGGCAAACCGATCATGCCCCTTGGGAAATATAGGACGATATACATGTCCATGTTGGTTGAGAGAAAAATTGATTGTTAGGGTAGTACGATCATGTTGTAACGACTGAGAAATATTATGCGATTTTGTTCTCTTCTTTTCAGAATTTCCATCACACCTGATTAGAACCCAAAGAATTTTACAGATTGATCAATGATTCGAAGAAGCCTTTATGGTCGGGATCTGGATTATCACTGCTATCATTAGTTATGTTTTTCTTTAATACAAAAGCCATGAACAAATGGTCTGATAAGTCATTTGGGGATGGGCTGCTCCAGAATTTCTATGAGGCTAAGCAGACTATTTCAAAATTTGGCCTAGATTACTGCATATCAGTGCTACCTTCCACATGTTTGACGAAATGCCCAACGACATTGCTCACACAAAATTCGATCAACCTGGCTTATTTGGGCCATTAAGGCAAACTGAGAGTTGCTTACAAGTGTATCGCATATACGATGCTCAAGGAATTTCTTCCCACTTTGAACATTCAGCATTGCAGTCCATGCTCCATTCAGCATTGCAGTCCATGCTCTCATAAAACTATTAGTGAGTTTTCTCAGAATCTATGCTTCCTCAGTTTTTTTTACTTTTGTAGCGTCTTCTAATTTTTGTACTGGTCAATTTTAATAGCTCTCATAGTTTCATTGTAAATTATAATAAGAGGTTGTATAGAAATGAATGAACAGTCAACTAAAAGCTCTCATATTTTTGTACTGGTCAATTTTAATAGCTCTCATATAGATAATTTTTGAATACTTATACAATGAATGAACAATACTTATACAATTACTTTTACAATGATGTTGATTGCATAGAAATTCTAGCTTTTCTGTGTTATTTCTTATGCTGAACTATTTATATATGCAAAGTTGTGCTCATGCATTGATATAATTTGTGTGTGGTTTCCTTGGGTGGTGAGGCGAACGTCAAATGTGCAACCTCTGACCTTGCTTACTGAGCTGCTATTCCTGGTATACAGCCCTTAAACACAAGCATGTCTTTATTTATTTGTTTATATTTCTTTGCTTCAATGGAAGAAATAAAAATAAGAAACAATTTTTGTGGTGGATCTCTAGGAAAATTTGGAATGGTATTTGATCTGGGTACAGCAACTATGAAAACAATTGATCTTGGATTTGAGTTTCTTTTAATCTTTAAATGATGGGGACAACAAATTAAGTTATTTGGTTTTGTAAGTTTGATATTTTTGAAACTTGTTAGGATTTAGCGTACGTTGCATATCAGAAGGAGATGTACATCACGCTCAATGGTGAGACGAGAACCTGATCCGGTCACATATATTTCTTTTGTTTATCTGCTATGTTCAAATATAGCAAACATGTTTGGTGTTTGTTTAAATGCGAGCTTCAGAGGTAGCTTAGTCGATACTAAATGTTTGGCACCAAAGTTTTTCGTAGTAATAAGATGTTTTAATAACTGAAGAAATATTTGGTTTTGTAAGTTTGATATTTTTGAAACTTGTTAGGATTTAGCGTACGTTGCATATCAGAAGGAGATGTACATCACGCTCAATGGTGAGACGAGAACCTGATCTGGTCACATATATTTCTTTTGTTTATCTGCTATGTTCAAATATAGCAAACATGTTTGGTGTTTGTTTAAATGCGAGCTTCAGAGGTAGCTTAATCGATACTAAATGTTTGGCACCAATGTTTTTCGTAGTAATAAGATGTTTTAATAACTGAAGGCCTTCCTATCTTACTACATGCATCACTTAATGTTAACACTTAAGAATTACTCGCGACTTGTGATGACACAGTGTGTTCATTGTCCGATGTGCCGCAGGACCATTAAACAGTACTCAGAGCATACACCTATTCGTGCCTCAGTATGGGGGACTTAGATGATGTTTCCCAGAATAGTTAGCAGTTTACGTCAACATGGTAGGCAGGGATGTGGAATGAAAAAAGATGATATTTTAAAAAAAAAAGACCAACCCAAGGGCTAACCCTTGTTGGCATTTATTTATAGGAGAAACTCCACGAGTACCATGCGTCCAAGTCGGGACTTGAACTCAGGTGGGCTGGCAGCAACCTCAGCTGCCCAGCCAACGGGTCAACGCCCCGTCCTCAAGATGATATTTTGGAAGAGCTGGTTCTGGAGGTGATGTACAGCTACTTTGAGTACTTCCAATATTGTTTTCTACTTGCAAAGTTGTTTGGGTGGTAAATTATTAATTTTCTACCCCTTGCACCGCGCAGGCCTTTTGGCTTGGCGTTCGCCCTCCATGCACGCCAACTGCGGTGGAAGCCTAGCTCCCGCAGCTCTGCAGTGAGGCAACACAGAGAGTGATGACAACTTCTAAAGCCATGGCTAGCCTGTGATTACCAGAGTGGCGATGAGTGCGGTTTGGGTAGCTGTTTTGTTTGCTCCTTCTGTTTTGATTTGAGCTGATGGAGATGAGATGTGACCCCGCTGTTGGGCGTCGCAAATGCCACGGCTCCAATGTATGCCCCAGCTTCGGTGATGCATGGGCAAGGCTACTCGATCTGGTGCAGCCGCCCTCCTTCCAAGAAATCAAGTTCTTTCGTTCATATTTTAGATCTCTTGACTTTCAGCTTAGTTCAAGGATAGAAAAGCATGCTCCTTATGGATTCAACTAGGAAAGACATTAGCCACTTTTTCAGAATTGGATGGTGTGGTGCACCTTCATCTCGCTGTCCAACTTCTCTGCTTATTTGCTTCAACTGTACTACAGTTATATAGTAGGATAAGGATCCAATCTTGTGATGCCACTCCATTTGTACCATCGTCAAAAGTTGCACATGAGTTGATTAAGACATTCCGAGTTCAGAGAACACCTAGCAGAGTTGACCGTCCTAAAGGTATATCAGATCCCACGGAAAGAGGACCCGGTTCGGATTTGTCAATACTCTTTGCTGTTGGATAGTATGTTGCTTGGACGAAACAATTGGTTCTTTTTTTTTGAGAAGAACAATTGGTTCTTATTTTTAATAAAAGTTAAGGTCAAGTGATTTGTTTGGGCCAAGCCCAAATGGTTAAAAAAAGAATAAACTCTTCCCAACCAAACAACCATTTGTAAAAATTCCCTAACAAAAATGCTCTAAAAAATATCTGTAAAAAAATTAACAAAGTAAAATTAGCTTTAAAATGTTCATAGTTTTACATATGTTCACACTATTTTGTTCGCATTTTTAAAAAACTAATTAATTTCCACAACTTTTACTAAAACAAAGTCCATTTAAAAACATACAGCAAAAAATGCATTCGTTTCATAAAAAACATCTGTTAAAAATGTATGTTTTTCATAAAAAAAAGTTCTTTTTTAGAGAAACGTTCCAATTTTCAGAAAAATGTTAACTATTCTTAAAAAGTGTTCCAATTTTTGTGAAAAGTTTAAATTTTATTAAAAATAAGGAATTTTCTATGTTTAACCTAATTATGAACGTTTATTAAAATTGAATATAAAAATGATGCATAATGGCACATGTGTCTTTTTTTGCCCGGTGCAACTCACGGGCATTTGTACTAGTATAAATTAAAATCGGTCCCTTACGAAGTAGCGCATAAACTAGGGTTTAAGCTTCTATCACTCTAGCAACCCATCATCTAATAACTACTCCACAATGCATTCCCTTAGGCCCAAAGATGGTGAAGTGACATGTAGTCGACATTCACATGACACCACTAAGGGAATCACAACATACATGATACATATCATCAAAATATTGAACACATATCAAATTCACATTATTACTTGCAACATGACTTCTCCTTTGACCTCAAGAACAAAAGTAGCTACTCACAAATAATATTCATGCTCAAGATCAAAGGGGTATTAAATAGCATAATGGATTTGAACATATAATCTTCCACTAAATAAACCATATAGTAATCAACTACAAGATGTAATCAACACTACTAGTCACCCACATGTATCAATCTAAGGTTTCGATACAAAGATTGAACACAAGAGATGAACTAGGGTTTGAGAGGAGATAGTGTTGTTGAAGATGTTGATGGAGATTGGCCTTCCAAAGATGAGAGGGCTGTTGGTGATGACGATGGCTTCAATTTCCCCCTTCGGAAGGGAAGTTCCCCTGGCGAAATCGCTCCGCTGGAGGACAAAAGTGCTCCTGCCCAAGTTCCGCCTCAAGACGGCGGCGCTCCATCCCGAAAGTCATCTCCTTATTTCTTTCTAGGTCAAAATACCTTATGCACCAGAAGAAGGGTACCAGAGGTGGGCTAGGCTGACCACAACCCACCAAGGCACGCCTGGGGGGCCTGGCGTGCCCTGGTGTCTTGTGGTCACCAGGTGGCCCCCTCTGGTAGTTATTTGCTCCAGTATATTTTATATATTCCAAAATAATTCTCCGTAAAATTTTAGCTCATTTAGAGTGTGCAGAATAGGTATCTCTGACGTAGCTTTTTTAGGTCCAGAATTATAGCTGCCGGTATTCTCCCTCTTTGTGTCAACCTTGCATATTATGAGAGAAAAGGCATTAGAATTACTCCATAAAGCATTATTATGCATAAAAACATAATAAATAACAGTAGGAAAACATGATGCAAAATGGATGTATCAACCAATTCAAGGGCTCTGACGGTGTCCTGGACTAGGGGGTACCAACCCAGTTGGCCCACAGTCCATGGGCTGATCCTATGGCACATTGCTCTCACAAGGAAGGACTCCAGAAGCCTCGCACTTTGGCGTGATCAAGGTGGACTCTGCCGAAGACTTGACGTGCACTCCAAGTACTGCATCGGCCGCCAGCACGTGCATCCCTAGATTGTCAACCGACCATGTGTAACCTTAGGTACCCCAGTGTATTATAAACTGAGGGGTTTAGTCCATAGAGAGTATGGTCACAACTACAACCTCCTAGCCTTAGGGTTATAACACAACTCTCGATCTCGAGGTTGATCAAGCTTGTACTCGATACATCATCATCAATACAAACAAAGTAGGACGTAGGGTATTACATCTTCGAGAGGGCCTGAACCTGGGTAAATATTATCCCCTTTGTCTCATGTTGCCCATAGATCAGAGATCCACAGCTCAGGACCCCCTACCCCGAGGTCTACTGGTTTTAGTACCGATAACGAGGCTTCTCTATTACGAGGATTAGAGAGAATTAGAACTAGCTCTAATCTACATCAAATTTAAACTAAAACTAGGACAAAAGAACTAGAGAAGACTCTAAACAATAGAACCTGTGTGTGGCTTTGGGACAAATCCTCTAGTACATATAGGTGTAGGGATAGGGGAGGGGAGACCACCTATGGGAGGACTCCCCTCCTTGGTGTGCTAGCCTAGGGGAGGAGAAGTCCTCCTCTCACTCCATTTCGGCCCCCAAGCTTGTCCAACAACCTAGGGGGGAGGGGCTGATAACCCACAAGTATAGGGGATCGCAATAGTTTTCGAGGGTAGAGTATTCAACCCAAATTTATAGATTCGAAACAAGGGGAGCCAAAAAATATTCGCAAGTATTAGTAGCTGAGTTGTCAATTCAACCACACCCGAAGATTAATTATCTATAGCAATATGATCAATAGCAAAGTAATATGATAATTTTGATAATGGTAGTAACAGTAATGGTAACGACAACAATGGTAGCAATGATTTTATAGCAGTTATGACAACAACAATAGCAATAGTAACTTAGCAAGAACAATATATGGAAAATTCGTAGGCATTGGATCAGTGAGTTCGTTGGATGATATTCATCATTTAATAGTCATAACCTAGGGTGATACGACACTAGCTCTTGTTCATAAATATAATGTAGACATGTATTCTATAAATAGTCATACATGCTTATGGAAAGAACTTGCATGACATCTTTTGTCCTACCCTCCCATGGCAGCAGGGTCCATAAGGAAACTAAGGGATATTAAGGTCTCCTTTTAATGGAGAACTGGAACAAAGCATTAGCGCATAGTGAATACATGAACTCCTCAAACTACGGTCATCACCGAAAGTATCCCGACTATTGTCACTCCAGGGTTTACGGATCATAACACATAATAGGTGACTATAACTTGCAAGATCGGATCTAGAACATAGATATAATGGTGATAACATAAATGGGTCAGATCTGAAATCATGGTACCCAGGCCCAAAGTGACAAGCATTAAGCATGGCAAAGTCATAACAGCATCAAGCTCAAAACATAATGGATACTAGGGATCAAGCCCTAACAAAACTAACTCGATTACATGATGAATATCATCCAACTCCCTCACCGGTCAGCGATCTTACAGAGGAATTACTCACTCCCAGTGGGGAGCATCATGAAATTGGTGATGGAGAAGGGTTGGTGATGACGAAGATCGAAGATCCCCCTCTCCGGAGCCCCGAACGGACTCCAGATCTGGCCTCCCGACAAAGAACAGGAGGTGGCGGCGGCTCCATCTCGTGAAACGCAATAATTCTTTCTCCATGATTTTTTCTCTGAAAATAGGATTTTATAGCGTCCGAGATGGGGTCAACGGTGCCACTAGCTGGGCATAACCCACCTGGGCGCGCCGGGATGGGGGCCCTGGCGGGTTGTGCTCCCCCAGCCCCCCCTCCGGTGGTTCTTGGCTCCAGTATTTTCTTTTATTGTATAAAAATTCTCCAAAAAGTTTCATTCCATTCCAAGAACTTTTATTTCTGCAGAAAAACAACACCATGGTAGTTCTGCTGAAAACAACGTTAGTCTGGGTTAGTTCCATTCAAATCATGCAAACTAGAGTCCAAAACAAGAGTAAAAGCGTTAGGAAAAGTAGATACGACGAAGACGTATCAGGGGCGTTGATACGACTCCAACGTATCTGCAATTTTTTTTATTTTTCCATGCTATTATACTATCAATCTTATATGCTTTATATTCAATTTTATATCATTTTTGAGAGCTAACCTTTTAACCTAGTGCCCGGTGCTAGTTCCTATTTTTGGCTATTTTATTGTTTTGCAGGAAAACCATACCAAACAAAGTCCAAACACGATGAAACTTTATGGTGATTTTTTCTAAACCAGAAGGGACCATACAAGCTTCAGGGGAGACTAGATGCCGCACGGGAGAGGCACAAGCTCACACGGCGCGTCCCCCAGGGGGGTGCCATCTGAGCTTGTGCTCCCCTCGCAACTTTGTTTGACTTAATTCTAGGCCCATAAATTCCCTAAAATCCATAAACCACCAGAGCGAGACCCAAAAAAATTATGTCGGTGTCGTAGCCTCTGTTCTTCTGCGATCCCATCTGGAGGCCCCCACCGGTACTCTACCAAAGGGGGAATCAATCACGGAAGGCCTCTACATCAACCTTGTTGCATCTCCGATGATGTGTGGGTAGTTCCTCACATGACCTATGGGTCCACAGCAGTAGTTAGATCTCTCTCTCTCTCTCTCTCTCTCTCCTCTCTCTTTGAACTTCAATACAATGTTCTCTTCGGAGATCGATATGATGTAATCCTCTTATGCGGTATGTTTGTTGGGATCCGATGAATTATGAGTTTATGATCAGGTTATTCATTGAAAGTAATTGAGCTATTTATGAACTTTATTATGTGTGATTGTTACAATTATGTAATGCTTTTCGATCTATGAGTTATCTTTGGCCAAGTTGATGATTAGATCTTCAGTGGAAGCGGTGCATAGTAGTAGGTTCAATCTCACGGTGTCCTCACCTCGTGATAGAAGGTGTAGCGAGCACGTATTTGTATTGTTGCTACTAAGGATAAAACGATGGGGGTTTGGTCACATTAGTTGATCTTATTTCGTCTATATTATGTCATCATACTTAATGCATTGCTCTGTTTGTTATGAACTTAATACCTACAGAGTCAAGCATATAAGCGTTGTAGAAGTGGATTAATAGTAGTAGGCGTCGGTAAGTTTAACGGTCTACTTGTCACGGACGTAATGCCTATGTATTGATTATGCCATGAATAACATCATAACTATGTGTTATTCTGTCAATTGCCCAACAATGATTTGTTCACTCACCATTTGTTATGTTCTTAAGAGAGATGCCTCTAGTAAAAGCTATGTCCCCCGGGCCCATTTAAATCATATTACTAAAACCCTAAATAACTTGCTGTAATTTATTTACTTTTATTCGTTTTGCAATTTATGTATCTCCTTCTATCAGATTTTATCCTTGCAATTAACGGGTGCAAAGGGATTGACAACCATCTTGCCCACGTTTGGTGCAAGTATTTGCTCTTATGTATGTAGGTACTGCTAAAGGTTGTTTGCGTGAATCTCCTATTGGTTCGATAAACCTTGGTTCTTTACCGAGGGAAATACTTTCTGCTATTGTACTACTTCACCATTCCTCTTCATGGAAATCCCAACGCATTTCACAAGTAGGAAAGACGAATTTCTGGCATCGTTGCCGAGAAGATTTCATCAAACATCTCAAGGTCCCTTCATACACATTATCATTTACTTGCTCTACTTTTTATTTGCTTTTATTTTGCCTTAGTATCACTAAAAAATCAAAAATATCCCCGACACACATTTATTTCTCGTGGAGGCATGCATTTGCTTTTGCGAGAGGCACAATCGTGCCTCTTTTAAAAAAAACACGCTTCCGGTTCTTTTTTTGTCCTTTTTTGTCAAAAAAGTTCGGCAAAATCTATCAACATGGGATCTAATTTTAAAGATCTAGACGCGGGAAATTCAACGGTGAAAATGGTTTGAGATTTGGACGCACAGTTTAAAAGATAAAACATCTTGAATAGACGGATATACGAAAAAGGGAAACCCCAGATAGCGAGTCGCGGACATGCAGTACGCCACTTGTCACAACCTGTCGGGTGGGAGTGATCTTTGCAAAAAGTAATATTAATTATTAGGAAAACTATCTAGATTAACCGAGTGATCTATCTCGGACGTAAGCCTCGTCTAACGCTTGCCACATGTACTGGTGAGACTCACGCATCACAGCTCCCTACCCCTCGTCCTTATCCCAACTGAGGAAGCTCTCCGGCCACACGCCTCTTTCTCCCTGTACAATACACGTTGACAACAAACCAACCGAGTGCAGCACGTCGGTGGGCGGGGTGAAGCTGCCGTGCAGCGAGCGTTGTCCTGCGCGTCGGCAACGGAGCGGAGCGATGAAGCTGCAGTACAACACGCTGGTGGGCGGGGTGGAGCTGCAGTGCGACGGGTGTTGTGCTGCACGCCGGCGGCTTAGCGGAGCGACGAAGTTGCAGTACAACACGTCGGTGGCCGGGCGGAGCTGCAGTGCAGCTGGCGTTGTGCTGCGCGCCGACGGCGGAGGGTGGAGCAGAGTTGCAGTGCAACACGCCGGTCGGCGACGGAATTGCAGGGCAATGGGCGTGGTGCTGTGCCTGACGGCGGAGCGGCTGTTACGCAATCCCGGGTCCGCTATCACCAGCGTTTCCGACCCACATGCGTCAACCAGGCCTAACCGAAGAGCAACACCGACTTATGACAGGCCTTGGGCCCTCTCCCCCCAAAAGACTAGCCTGTTAGGAGGGGACATCCCCGCCCTTATAAGTCGTGTTATGTCTCCCCCCACAACCGATGTGGGACTAAACCCAACAATCTCCCCCTCACACATCGGTCATCCATGGGCCCGCTAACACCAGCGTTTCCAGCCCACCAACCATGACCAACCACCCGTGAGTCTACCGAGATTCATTCCGGGCACCTGGGCTCTGATATCAATTGTTACGCAATCCCGGGTCCCGCTATCACCAGCGTTTCCGACCCACATGCGTCAACCAGGCCCAATCGGAGAGCAACACCGACTTATGACAGGCCTTGGGCCCTCTCCCCCCAAAAGACTAGTCTGTTAGGAGGGGACATCCTCGCCCTTATAAGTCGTGTTATGTCTCCCTCCACAACCTATGTGGGACTAAACCCAACAGCGGCAGTGCAACACGCCGGTGGGCGGCAAACGTGCAGTGCAACGGGCGGTCCGATGATGTGTGTGTGTGTGGCGGGTGGTGGTGGTGGGGGGAGGGGGGTTGTGGCTGATGTGGTTCAAGTGGTTGCGTTGACCGATCGAAGGGTTAGCGAGCAACAGAGCCGACGGCCCAGGTGAAGAAATCCGAAGAAATCAGTGGGTTGATTTATAGCATTTTTTTTAGAGCGGTTGGTTTGTAACAATGGCCTAATTATTACTCCTACACCGCTAGTGATTTCGCCGAATCGGCCGAACTGACGCGTCCCACTCCCACCCCGCTAACCGTGCTCGGGCGACACGTGACAGCACGTGACGCAAATCTCATCCTGCTCACTCCACTCCAACTCACCCGACAGAGAGAGGGGAACAGAAAGCCCTAAATCTTCCCCGCTCTTCCCCTCCGTCTCTCCCCCCTGCCGCGGCGGCGCGGCTGTGCGATTCCTTGCGGCCGCGGCTCACGGGACCAGCGGCCAGGGGATCAGTGACGGCAAGGCTCGGCTCTATCCTCTCCTCTCCCTCCTAATCAAGGTAAGAAACGGAGATCTGCTACCCGCGTACTACATGGTCGTAGAATGTTTTCCTAGCTGTGGATCGATGTCGCCGTCCACATGATTTCGGATCTTTTTGTTTTGTTTTACATCAACATGGTTTTGGAATGTATGTTGCTGCGCATACGATTGCTGATGGGACTTGTTTCGTTTGTGCGATGTAGATTTTTTTTATAGCATACGCGAATTGTAGATGCCAAGAAGATGGTTGGAAGGAAAAGGATGACTAGGGGAGCTGTTGTTTTTTGGGCTCTTGCTGCGTTGTTTTTGAGCTATGGCTGTAATTGTTCGGCTATGATAAGGAGGAGAAGACCACACGGCGACCTAGGATAGAAATGGAGGGCAGGTTGAAGTCATTAGCCACTGTGCTAAACTGAGATACGGAGGGAGCACATTTCAAGAAACTACCTGCCTTCATTTTTGCTCTCTGATTCGGGGCACTACTTATGTTGCTTAAAAACATAATGATGTCTATTTCTCCAATTGTAAATCACAGCAATAAGAAACCAGAAGACCCGATTAGACCCTTATATATAAGAGTTAAGGGCGTAGTTAGATAATTAAGGATTCGGTTGGCAACTCTCTCCTCAGATGCGCAGCTACATCCCATCTCTGTTCAATGACCACATTGGCCATTGCTATGCCTAATAACCAAGGTGGACATGACTTGGGTTCGTGTTCTCCACTCATTTTTCTAGGGATTTTCCTCTCCTCGTGTGTTGTGCAGTGCTTTGTGCCAACACGTGAGACTGCAAGTGTTGGGTGAGTGATTGGTCTATAGTCGTCATCTATTCACATGACATATTTGATGGAACGAGCTTTATATGCACTGTACTTTTTGTATGCTTTCCATGTGATGTATGTATCACTTTATATTATGTACGTACACTTTGTCCCCTATTATAGAAATTCACAATTCAGAAATATAAGGAGTGAGGAATCTAAACTAAAATTTGAAGAAAATGAAGCATGGTTGCAATTTTTGTACTAGGGAAGCACCTTGGACGGGATGGTAGTGCTGCGGTGTGGATTTGCAGCTGGCAGTCAACCAACCATTGGCAGGATGCTCGGGCTGGCGCCTAGTGGCGAGATGTTGCTTGCGGTGGATCTGGGAACATGCCACACATAGTGGGGACATACGCTGCCTCTTCGAGCCCACGTGGCGCGTGAATTCAAAATAGCTTTTTCGTATAAGTTGCAGCCCCCTCCCCTGCCTCTGCCTGCTAACACAAGCCTGTCTGAAGTCTGAATTCTTCCAGAGTTGCCGGCGACCTCTTCCCTGTTATCCTCCTTCCTAAATTCCTTTCCTGTGAGCCATCAAATCCAAAGCTTTCCTTTCAGGCCATTTAGGTGTGGAGTACTAGTCTGATCCATCTGGCTCAGTCTGTACTTGTGCACAAGATCAAACTTTGAGGGGTCCTGTCGTCCTACATATTCAAACAGCAAACAACAAGTCTATCAGTTTCTACTAATAGGTCCTTTCTGCTTAACTCATTCGTCGTGCTATGCTCCTTGAAGTTGTCTTAGCTCAGAGCCATTTGTAGCCTAAAACTGTTTGTGTATAAAATTTCCAGTTGGCATAATGTCAGTTGTATTAATTGTTACCATTTTTAATTGTCAGTAGGGTTGAACTATTTGATTCCAGTTGGCATAAAATTCTGGAACACCATGCAATTGGCATAAAATTTCCAAAAGTTCTGTTGTCGTACATATTTAAACAGCAAACAACAAACATCTATTTGATTCCTACTAATAGGTCCTTTTTGCTTAACTCATTCTCCGTGCTATGCTCCTTGAAGTTGGCTTAGTTCTGAGCCATTTGTAGCCTAAAAACGGTTGAACTGTTTGTTTATAAATTATAAAACTTTCGATAGTAAGTATTACTCTATCTGAATCCAGAAAAATGTTTTTATTTTTATTTTTCATGCTGTCTAATACACAAGCTTTAAGATACTTTGCTGCCATAGCTTATAATACCATGGAAGCATTGTGTCGAATACTAATGCCATTTTTGGACGGGCAATCTCAGTATTACAAAAATAACAATGTTTACAGTTTGATTGATGGCACAGTTACCAAGCAAAATGTAATTGATACTTTATCTTTGTTTATTTGTCATGATTATGCTATTAATTTTGCACGTCTTTAATCAGTGAACTGTAATCTGATGAATGATCAGACTTAATTTTTTTTTCTAGATCTGCTGGTAATACTTCACTATCTGCATTACACAAATAACAGTTTAAGTTATTTCTGAATTCTACACTCAAGGCACTGAAGGATTTTTTTTTTCAGCTTTCTCTGAAGTATGGCTTGTGGACAAGTGTAGAACTGTAGACAAAGACACAAAGGAATTGCTGGCATAAGTCTTCATTTGAGAAAGATCAGTTGGCAGCTTACAATGGCTGGAAATCAGCAGCCGGCTTCAGTTGTGTTGGATTATGCAGCAGTCCTCGACGCCAAACCCTTGCGCACACTGACTCCCATGTTCCCTGCACCGCTTGGGATGCACACTTTCACCCCTAAAAGCTCATCTTCAGTTGTCTGTGTCACCCCATTTGGACCATATGCTGGAGGTACCGAACTGGTAATGCCTGGTGGTGTTCCGCCAATGTTAACATCACTGTCTGCTCCTGCAGATCCCAACCAGGTGCAGCCATATACGGCTCATATGAATGGAACTTCTAATGCTAATGGTACTACAAACAACACAATGGTTACCCCTGTGTTGCAAACTCCTCCAGCAGTCACTACACAGGAATCTGGTAAGAAGAAGAGGGGGAGGCCCAGGCGTGTTCAAGATACCACTACTGTTCCTTCAGTTCCTCCAGTTCAACCGGTTCCTACGGTTCCTTCAGTTCCTCCAGCTCCTTCAGCTCCTCCAGAAGTTAATAATATTGTTCTCCAGACACCTCCTGCAGCCGTCACACAGGAATCTGGCAAGAGGAAAAGGGGACGACCCAAGCGTGTGCCAGATGTTTCTGTCTTACCAACTCCAGTGCCTGTAGCAGATGGTACACCTATTTTACAGACACCTCCCGCATCTAGTGTACATGAATCTGTTACAAAGAAAAGGGGGCGGCGACCCAAGCTTGTGCAGGATAGTTCAGATACTTCAACTCCTCCAGTTCATTCAAAAGAGAGTTCAGTGACTCCTTCTGCAGTCACCTTATTGGAGGGTGGTAAGAGGAAGAGAGGGCGGCCGAAGCGTGTGCCTGATAGTTCAGTGACTCCTTCAAGTCATTCTGGCCTTTCAGTAGATGTTGACAGTGGTGACACATCAAAACGTGGCCGGCCTAAAAAAATTGACACAAGCCTGTTGCACCTCCCGTCTTTGTTTTCAGACGATCCCAGGGAGTCTGCAGATAATGTGCTTATGATGTTTGATGCACTGCGACGACGGCTCATGCAGTTGGATGAGGTGAAGCAAGTAGCAAAGCAGCAGCAAAACTTGAAGGCTGGGAGTATCATGATGAACGCTGAACTTCGCCTCAATAAGAACAAGAGGATTGGAGAGGTTCCAGGTGTCGAGGTCGGTGACATGTTCTACTTCAGAATCGAGATGTGCCTGGTAGGGTTAAATAGTCAGAGCATGGCAGGGATAGATTATATGTCTGCTAAGTTTGGTAACGAGGAGGACCCCGTGGCCATTAGTATTGTGTCAGCTGGTGTGTATGAGGATGCCGAAGATGATGATCCAGATGTTCTGGTTTACAGTGGACATGGCATGTCTGGTAAGGATGACCAAAAGCTTGAGAGAGGTAATCTTGCACTGGAGAGGAGTTTGCATAGGGGTAATCCCATTAGAGTCGTTCGCACTGTGAAAGACTTGACTTGTTCAACTGGTAAGATATACATATATGATGGCCTTTACCAGATTAGAGAAGCCTGGGTGGAGAAAGGGAAATCTGGTTTCAATATGTTTAAACACAAGTTGCTCAGAGAACCTGGACAACCTGATGGCATTGCAGTGTGGAAGAAGACTGAAAAATGGAGGGAAAATCCATCCTCTAGAGATCGTGTTATATTGCACGACATATCATACGGTGTGGAAAGTAAGCCTATCTGCCTTGTAAATGAGGTTGACGATGAGAAAGGTCCTAGCCACTTCACCTATACAACTAAACTTAACTACATGAATTCCCCAAGCTCAATGAGAAAGATGCAAGGCTGCAAATGCACAAGCGTATGCCTACCCGGTGATAACAACTGTTCTTGTACGCATCGAAATGCTGGTGACCTTCCTTACAGTGCTTCAGGCATACTTGTTAGTCGGATGCCTATGTTCTACGAGTGCAATGATTCATGCACTTGTTTACATAATTGCCGGAACCGGGTTGTACAAAAAGGTATCCAGATCCACTTTGAAGTGTTTAAGACGGGAGATCGAGGTTGGGGCCTGCGTAGTTGGGATCCAATCCGAGCAGGCACATTTATCTGTGAATATGCAGGTGTAATTGTTGACAAGAATGCTCTTGATGCAGAAGATGATTATATCTTTGAGACCCCTCCTTCGGAGCAGAACTTAAGATGGAACTATGCACCAGAATTACTTGGTGAACCTAGTCTTTCTGACTTCAATGAATCATCTAAGCAGTTGCCAATAATTATTAGTGCAAAACATACTGGTAACATAGCCCGCTTCATGAACCACAGCTGCTCACCTAATGTTTTTTGGCAACCAGTTCTGTATGACCATGGTGATGAGGGATATCCACACATCGCCTTCTTTGCAATTAAGCATATTCCTCCAATGACAGAGCTTACATATGATTATGGTCAGAGCCAAGGTAATTCTGGGTGTCGGAGGACTAAAAGCTGCTTATGTTGGTCTCGTAAGTGCAGGGGTTCCTTTGGCTAAATAATCAACCTTTAAGGGATAATTTGCCAGTTGAAGGTCAGTGATTTCTGATTATTTTTCCTTTCTGTACATTACTTCTCCGAAAGTTGTCATATTTTCATTTTATTGGTGTTACCTATTGGAGTTTGAAGGGTGTGATATTTTCTGAGATGTTGGTAGATGCAAATATTGCGATAGAGTATTGCTCGTTTGCACTCCTTTACAAAGTCAGAAGTCACAGTATATTAACGGGGCATATGCAGTAGCAATGTTAACTGCATTGGCTCGGAATCTGAAAGGTAGCAAGAAAGATGTGCCAGCAGGATCGCTTCATGTCAGGATAGCAGTACCATGCGTCGGTCAGAAATTGTTTAAACACTGCAGTGAGAAAATACTGAACTTGTAGAAGACTCTATACACTTTGGCACACCAATCTCCATGCCTACCGACAGCCAGGATAAATAGCTCACCTGTGCTCGAGCACTGTTTTGGATATCCTATAATGTTGTTTTATGCCACATGTGGGTTATTTTCAGAACACTTCTCCCTCTCTTGATTTGAGCTTTTTTTAGTTATGATGAAATTTGCATAAGACTCGGCACAGTAACTGCTGAAACTGTTTGTTGCTCATCCACCTGTAGAAGCTGTTAATTGTACGCGTGGGTCGTATTCTGATGACCTTATCTTTGATGAACAGAAGCAGCTGATGGTTGCGGCATTATGAGTGAGGTGTTCCAGCCACAACTGGAAGAACTTGCTGCCCCTCTATCCGGGGTTTGAATGCGCAGCAGAGTACAAAGGACTAGATGTTGTAATAAAAGGCCATCCATGTTTCTATGATGTTGTTAGCTGTAGTTGTGTGCTCCGGGGTTTTAAAACCAACCAGTGGAATTTTATGTATTGTCATTGCAAAGATGTTTCCAGCCGCAGTGAATCTATCGTTTCTGATTTGTAATCCTAGCGGATTAATGCATCCTGTGATTGCCGTGGAGAGCAAATGAAGGCAAAATTCATAATGATCCAGCTGGGATTACCCATGCTCGTGCGTGAGGTAAAAAAGATGGGGGCAGACGGCAGGGAGAGCGCCTGCGTGCTGTGCGCTTGCTAGCTGCACCCCTATTTTTATTTTATGATTTGGTGAATGGATTTGATGGTTGATTGCGTAGATTTGAGGCTTTTGGTTTGTGAAGTGTTTCTTTTTTTCTTCTCTCGTGTTCTTGTTCTTCCCCTATTCTTTCTGAACTTTCCTTTTCTGTTCTTGATCAGATTTCTTGTGGAGGATAGTGCTCCTGCTCCTACGAATAGGCTCGCTGGGATTTTTGGCTTTGCCGTGTAATTTGGTGCTTTTTTGTGTTTGTTGGTTTGACTACAATAACTGAATCTTTTTTTTAAAGTTGGTCCATTCGGTATATATAGTGTATTTCAAATGATTTGAAGCTCATTTGCACGTAAATGGTGATCTGCGACATGTTTTAAAAAAATATGAATAGTGTTTCAAATGATTGAGCCCATAACTCTGGCTCCTTGTATAGTAGATAGCTTAGAGAGCAAAAGAAACCGTGTATTGAAACTCTTAGCAAAAATACTCCTAATTTATTCGCAGGAGCATGGGATGGAACCGGATCCTGTGACGTGAAGTAAATTTAGAGAAGCTACGGTACCCTAACTTTTCTTCTTTCGATCCGTATAACTTTTCTTCTTTCGATCCGTATGACTAAGGCTAAAATAATTTAAACTAATTTACAAATTATTGATTTACTGTGCTCATTTATAGTAATTACATACAAACAAATTGATGGTGAAACGAAATTACTTTTACATTATATTTATATCTAAACTGCTCCCTCCGGTCCTAAATCTAAGTCCTTTTATAGATTCTAATATGGACTATGTACGAGCAAAATGAGTGAATCTACACTTGGAATCAATATACATTTGTATGTAGTTCATATTAAAATCTCTAAAAGAAGTTATATTTAAAAACGGAGAAAGTAAATACCAACAGTAAAAAACTTGCTAATAGTCAACAACTTGCTAATAGCACTGTAACTTTTCTTCTATGTGTACGTTGATCCGGTTTCGCATGGAACACGTAAAAAGCAAGTGACTTGGGGAAAGCTGCATGAGTGGGGAAGCGCAAAATCTCCCGTTCACGGGATCTTCCGTGCCTTCATCTGTTGTAGAATATATAAACCATTAGTCAGATACGCATAGGAAGGGTGCTCTGTGTCAGCTTTAGGCCAGAGAGAGAGCGTTAGATTGACTGTTTCGACACTTGATTCTCTCTCCACCCATAGAAAAGCTAACACTTTATTTTTCCTGTGAGATATTAATTTATTTGTATCTTATGGAAAAAGAATCTATTTTTGAATCTTTTTAGATATTTGGATTTTTGATGTCAAGATCTTTGAAACTAAATCAAATTTGAATATATTATAAATAATTTTAAAATTCATGAAACATATTTCACTTATTTCGAAAAAACAGATTTCACTCATTTCTTTAAAACTGGGTGCTGAATATATTCCAAACACTGATTTCACTCATTTCAAAACGTTGATTTCACTCATTTGGAAACACTTTCACTTATTTCAGAAAAATTGTTTCACTCAATTTTCAAATAATTTTTTTAATCATTTTCAAAAAGAATGATTTCACTTGTTTGAAACAACATATTTCACTCATTTCAAATAACACAATTCAATATTTTTCTAAATCATTGATTTCATTTAGTTCAAAATACTTATTCCACACAACTAAAAAAGTTACTAATTTCAGATAAAAAAAGTTACTAATTTCAAAGAGGCGATTTCACTCATTTCACACAATTCAGAAAAATGTTTTCAATCAGTCAAGTCGGAAAACAGATTTCACTCATTTTAAAAGACTTATTTCACTCATTTTAAAAAAATTGCTCATACAAAAAAATATCTCATTTTGACAATTTCAGAAAACATATGTCAGGACCCCGATCCTATGCCACACCGATCTAGCATGTAACACCTCATATCACTTTGCGGCCTCACGCACGGTATTCTCACGGGTGACGCCTTACCCGGCCCGGGACCGTTTGCGCCTTTTGGCTCACGTATATGATAGTGTCGCTAGCATCCATATGACAAAGAATCCGGGCTGACATGACTAGTCGTGAACCCAAAGTGGCACTAACTTACAGGGACAGGCATACATGACCCAACAACGAACGTGTCGGTCATCAGCGAGTGAATTCGGGCTGTAGCAACTGGGCTAGCAGGACTCCGGTAAACCGGGCTGTAGCAGGCTAACAGGACTTCGGTAGACACGGCGTGACATTTCTCCGAAGGGACAGACACAGGAACGAAGAAGGACACATGCCGGCCAGCCTAAGTGTTCCGGAGCAGTAGCAAGCTACTAGGGCTCAGTGGAAGCACTAGGAGACATTTACCGGTAAGAGAGGCTATCAAGGATAAACAATTAGATAGTCAGATCCCACACATATCAAGCATTTCAAATCATACACACAATATGCTCGAGATGTGCAAATACAACATGGCATCACAACATGACTCTACGACTCAAAGTATTTATCAATAGGCCCCGAGGAGCGAGATATTACAAACATGGGTCTCATGACCCAACATTCAGAGCACACCAGTCAAGGCACAAGCGGAAGCTTAACATGTCTAAGTACAGACATCTACAAATGAAAAAGGCTGAGAAGCCTGACTATCTACCAGATCCTGCCGAGGGCACAAGATCGTAGTTGAGGTAACAAGCTAAACGTTGAAGTCCACGTGGAACTACTAGCGAGACTGAAGTCTCTCTGCAAAAACATAAATTAAGCAACATGAGTATAAATGTACCCAGCAAGACTTACATCAGAACTAACTACATATGCATCATTATCAACAAAGGGGTGGTGGGGTTTGACTGCAGCAAGCCAACTTTGACTCGGTGGCTATCCTAGACTACGACTGCAAGTAACTCTTTTAAGGTGGCATTCATGAGTCCACATATTCATCATATCAATACACCACTATGGATCCGCTCCCGTCTCCCTACGAGAGCGCCATCCATAGCATTCACGCTTATCTTGCGTATTTTAGAGTATCCATTTTCACTTGTCTATGAACTGTACAAGCAACCCAGAAGTCCTTTACCGCGGACACGGCTATTCAAATAGATCATATTAACCCTGCAGGGTGTACTTCTTCACACACGCTCTCACCACTTATCGCCGTTTACACGACATGTACTCGGCAACCTTCAAGCGGAAGCCCAGCGAGGGTGTCGGCCACGACCTGACTAACCACACAAGTCTCTCGTCCAGGTTTATCGCCTATTCGGGTTCCATCCGCAAGGAGATCCGGCTGGGGTGTCGCTCACGGCCCCAAACGATGTGTGCAGGGTTCCTAAGCCCACCATCCGGGTGCCACTTGGTACACCGGGCCACTGTGCCTAGTCTGTCCCAAGCCCACCTGTACTGGGTGCCACTTGGTAGACTACTAACACTACCTACAAACACCAGAAACTAGTTGCAACTCCTGGACAGAGATCATGTTGATTAATAAGTCGAGAGAGTCAATTAAGGATCCCAATGTGTGGTAGTAGCTGTTTATGGATCACAAACACAGAACTCAGTTCCTGAGGACGGCTGCAATGAGACAACCCACCATGTACTCCTACATGGCCTCTCACCACTACCTTTACCAAATCGTGTTCACACACTTAGCTCACACACAGTAGGACATGTTCACACACCTCCAATTCATCCCCGATGAATCAGACCTGACTCAACTCTAAGCAGTAGCAGGCATGACAAACAAGCATGAATGAGTAGGCACATCAGGGCTCAAACAACTCCTACTCATGCTAGTGGGTTTCATCTATTTACTGTGGCAATGACATGTCATGCAGAGGAAAGGGGGTTCAACTACCGCAGCAAGTAACACATGAGTCGTTGTTGTCCTAATGCAGTAAAAGAGAGCAGGAGCGAGAGAGTGGGATTGTATCGGAATGAACAAGGGGGTTTTGCTTGCCTGGCACTTCTGAAGATATTATAGTTCTTCATTGGTGTCATCGAACTCATCATCGGAACAACGTCTACTGAGAGGGGGACAAACACCGGCAACAGAGAAAGAACACAATCAATGCAATGCAACAATATGATGCATGAGTGTGACATGGCAATATGTTGTGGTTTGTGCTAATGCAACTAAAACCAGATTAAATGAAGTTGGTTTGAATCCAATATTCGAATTCAAACTCCACATGTGGTTATTTAAATGCCATTTAATTGAATTGTCCTAAATAGTAGTCATAAGTTGTTCTATCATGCATGAAAATGGTACAGATGGATAGATTGGATTTTCTGATCATTTTTCATATATAAATTATTTCATTCTGAGTTACTTTTGAATTTATATGAATTTTAGAAGTTTGGGCATTTTCTGAAAATAATAAATCATTTAAGATTTATTTAAATTCCAGAAAACATTTACTGCATCAGCGCTGCATCATGCATGCGTCAGCAGTCAACAGAGCCTAACAAGGGTCAAACCTGAGAGTGGGCCCCACATGTCAGTGTCCTAGTTAGTTAACAGAGACTGTTAGTGCTAATTTTGTCCTAACTAAAAAGTGTCAGTGAGGCATGGGCCCACATGTAAGTGACCCAGAGGGTCATTAGATTAGTGCCTAATGGCGTTCTCGCCGGAGTTAGGCCGCCGGCGAGGTGCCGCGGCGGCAGGCGCTTCGGAAAACCGCTGTGCTGCACCGTTTGAGGCGGGGTTTGCTCCTACGTGTTCCTGGGAGGCGAGCTGCATCGACCAGTGGTGGTGGCCGGAGCTGCGGTGGCTAGGATCAACGGCGGCGACCAAAACGGCGGCGTCTGGAGTTTCGGCGTCCGTGCAACTACGGCCTAAAGGATACAGAGAGGCCGGGGAAGAGGGGAGTCGAAGTGGGCACTCACAGGGAGGCGGCAGGGTAGCTCAGGGGCTCGGGGACGCTCCAGTTGCTGCGGATCGATGGTGATGGTCGGCGTTGCCGAAGCTTGAAGACGAGGAAGATGCCGGTGATGCAGGGCGTCCGACGATGCTTGGCTTGGTGAGGAGGTCGAGGACGGAGTGACAGAGCTCGTGGTCACCTCAGAAGGTCGAGGGGGAGGCAGTGGCTGCGGTGGTGGCGAGCGGCGGCGCGGCCATGGCGGCCTCGGCCATGAGGTGGGGAGCGAGGGAGAGAGGGGAAAAGGTGAGCAGAGGGAGAGGGAGAAAGTCCAGGGCGTCCGGGCGTTTCCACGACGCAAGACGAGGACGCAGGAGGCGTCGACAGCGCGAAGCAGGAGGTGGAGCTCGGGCGCGCGCGCGTCGACACGCCGGTGTCCTTCTGGCGCAAGGAGAAGGGTGACTGGCACGGGCCAGGTGGGCCGGCCCAGCCAGTTAAGTGGCCTCCTGGCCTTTCTCTCTCTCTCTCTCTCTTTTTTTTTCATTTAGTTTGCTTTTCTATTTTTCTGTAAATGTTGGGCTTTATTAAAAATACTAAAACGTTTCCAAAAATCCTGCAAATAATTGTGGGCTCTGTTGGGATTATTCCTAATAGCCCACACTTAAGTTCAGAATTAATTGAGCACTTAAAATAATATATAGCATTTAAATGCCCAATTGCAAATACTAAATGGTTTAATTCAGTGACCAAAATATGTCATGGAAAAATGTGCAACACCACTGGTTATGGTTTCTAGCATTATCCAGAAATGATGAACATTTTTGAAAGCCATTTGGACTTATTGAAAATATTTTAGGTGAACCTAGTGAATTCCTTTAATGCTAGGGTTTGGACAATCCCCATTTCAACTTTTTGTAAAAAGTAAACATGATGCACACAAGACTAGCTAACCCAGAGCAGACCAGAACTAGGGATGTGACAACTCACCCCCACTAAACAAGAAGCTCGTCCCGAGATTCAAGACGTGAGGTAAGATGAAGAGGGAACGCAATCTAACACAATCTTCACGATCCAGGGTGCACTTCATAAGAGCGTTGATTTGACCACCATTATTGTCTCGAAGTCTTGCTCCAGGAACTCCTACCAACATGACATCGAGAGGGAAAATAAACTCTAGAAGGATCAATCTTCTCGAAGATCGAGCAACTCAGGATCAACTCACAGAATGAGACATATAAACATCTCACGAGCTAAGACGTGAAGCACACATCCAGAGGAATTGAGTGAAGCAGATGACGAGGGTTCACTAGGTAAACAACAATTTCACGCTCAAGAAGGTGGTGAACGGTTGTCAACGTAGCGAGGAAGTAAATACCATGATTCCATAACGGAACACCTTAGGGAAGGTGACTCGTAGAATATTCTTTGAAGTGGAAAAAAAGAATTACTTTTGATTCATAGATCATAGAAACTCTTTATACCAATCGAAGGCAAAATACAATCGATCGTTTGAATGAATTCAAAAGAATGGCATACTCAGTTTGGAAAGGAAACTAGAGTTATAAGACAACTCGACAAACGGAAGGCACATCCCAATTGATACCGAGGATATAACCTATTGTCTGAGCATGCCCTCGAGAACTTGAGCATTTCCATATTCATCAGGGTCTTATCAACATCCATGCCGAGGATCCTGGTGACACATCATACTACCATGATGAATAGTGATGGACAATGCAGATGCAAAGGAAGATAACATCAACTCACCCCTAGCGAGGCCAAGGAAACAAAATCTGGACGATAGACTAAGAGACATTTAGCACTCCGCTTCTAATGTTCTCCTTGATGTGCTATCGTAACCCATTTATTGATATGGTTTGATATCTAGAACATCAAGTAAAAGGTCGGACTTCGGAAACACAAAATCCATAAAGAGTAACTACTGGAGTAAATCCTACGAAATCCTTATGGGGAGGTGGCCACTTCCTCAATCAAGATACTACAACAATAGGTCTTCCGGCTGGGTGTGTTGGCCACGACATCCACTTTACCGGGTTACAGAGAGACCAATATAATAGTTCTTGGGAATTGTTCCAACCATCATATCTGCCTGAGATTCAGATCTAATTGGTGTCAGGATATTCCTGACTCATCAAGTCTAGAAAGAAAAATAAAAGTTTGCAACACAAATCGACGAGATGGTGTTGCGGGATTCTCGGGAATAAACTATGATAGCAAGCTCCAAAACATGAGCTGGTTCTGCTACATACATGTGAACATGCTGTCCCAGACAAGCATGACCACATAGTAGTCTTATAATAAAACGCTACCGAGTTCAGGTGGGGAACCATCATTGCGGATAACGAAGTCCTTGATTAAGCCCGGGTTAGCTCTTAAAAGGAACTCCTTCTCCTGGAACAAATCAGTCAGTGGCTTGGTGTGCTAGGAACACATGTAGGATGAAGGTTGCAAGTCTCCAAACCACAGAATACTTCGCACATATGCATGACTGATTTGGAATGATTCCAAAGGAAGCAACACTGACTTTCTCGAATGCACGGCGGCAACTTGCACCAATTGCACATAAACTGGAGGGAGTCACTTCTTACATCCGAGCATATGCTTCAGGAGCGGGTCATGAAGATAATGCTTATAAAAATTTCCAATACTAGCTTAATGTTCAACAAAATCATGGAGGAGATCAGGATGTTGTCGATGGGCTCAACAACAATTCATCTAGGTTTCCATAAAAACAGAATTCCATAATTATGAGAACAAGTGATAGTATTGGTCAGACCAAAGGATAAAATGGTGTATGCTCGAGGGAACAACCACGAGTAAGACAACATTACGAATATCGTTGGTTCTGATTTGACTTGACGATAGCCCATACTCAAATCAAGGTTTTGACGTGACAATAGACATATCAACTGATCACAAGGATCAACCAATGAATATATCATCTTTCTTCAACACACACTCACAAGCATATCCCTTTGGAATGAACTAAGTCAGGTAAGCTTTATCTTCCAACTCTCCAAGTTGTTGTTTGGCTTAACCAACTAGCTCAGGGGTATCGCACACAGATTCTTGGAGAATGGGTGGTTTGGAGGAAACCCAACATGATCACGAACTCAACATAGCGGTCAGGTGACGACCTGGTGATACTTCCGAGAAGATATTCAGAAAATCACGAACCACCGATATGTTACTAAGCCCGAGAGCAATCTTGCTTTCCAGGCAAGATGATATGATCAGATGAGCGAGGGATTGACGAAATCCTAACTCACCGATCGAAGAGTGCACCAATAATAAGGACTAGGTAGCACAATCTATCTTAGAATGATGATTCAAGAACCAACACGCTAAGAATGAAATTATTGTCCTTTAACTACCAAGCAACAAGGTTGCTAGTAGTATTGATTTCACACATCATACTTCACATGTCGGCATTCCGGTTGCAACAACACAGGGACCGAGGAGGGAATAATGATGGCGAGAAGTATCACTGCATCAAGAATTCATAAGAGAGTGTGCAATTCCCATGATATTCCTGATATAAAGATGCTAATACTTCAAGGTAGAACAGACCAGAAGCTGGATTGCAACTTGATCTGCGGAACACAACTGCTTTGACCCAATCCTGGAAATGGAAAAGGGCACTGGAGTTTGTTTCTCCTAGTCACTCTGGAATAGAATGGCTTGACGGACCACAAGAATAATAAGCATCAATGAACACGAATGCACGACTACTCCTAACTATCAATTGATAGACGAGGCCTAGAAAACAACTAAGGAGGGACAACTCAAGGAACATGTAACTTTCTGAGTTGTGGATGCATAGACTAGTATGTCGAACCAAGTTGAATAGGTTTCTTCCGGATAACCCATGCAGAAAGGTAGTAGTGGCAGAACAACAACATAGAATCGGGAACTCATCGAGAGCACCTTTATTGTGATTCTTTGGTTCAACGAGGAACTGCTGTCATAAGTAGTTCATGGTATTTGGAAGAACGATATACCACGAACCTCGAGGGCTATCACAAGGTTACTAATAACCTAAAGGAACTAGCAAACACTATCGACATGAGGTAGGGTGAATCTTGGGCTCAGAAACCCAGGAGTAGAATACCTACTACTAACTGGCATCACGGGATGCTTTCGAGAATGATGGCCAGAATCATCACACTGGGAACACAAAATATGGCTAGATTACTAGATGGTACTCTAAGACACCTAGGGTCATAATAGTAGCTCCAACATATATGTCAAGGCAACAGAGTACCTCAACTCACCGGTTAGTGTGGTTAATCTGGCCCAAAGGAACATCGAAACGGAAGGAAGGGATTTTGCAAATGCTTCAGACTATTTAGAAACCTAGGATGACTCGGACAACATAACGGCTATAAATGCTCGAAAAGATTTGAGACATGCTACAAAAATGGTGGCATAACCACTCGATCATCATAATATCAAGGTTCTGAGATCAACTATGAACATACAGAACATAGTAGGAACTGAACTCAAGCTTAGAACCATCAATCCTATAGGTCTACTGATAGTAACACGTGATCCTGATAGAAAGAAGAGATAGCCTAGTTCCTTAACCCCGTAGGAAAGATATGATGACTCAGATCAGAAGGGCATAAGGTAAAGGAGTAAAAAGAGCCTTACGTTCCATCCCACAATCAATTCCCTTATATAACTAAAGAATTTCTAGACTCAACTTCGACCAGTTTGGCTTGGTAATCCTACAGGCAGTCAAGCTCTAATACCAAAGCTGTCAGGACACCGATCCTATGCCACACCGATCTAGCATGTAACACCTCATATCACTTTGCGGCCTCATGCATGGTATTCCCACGGGTCACGCCTTACCCGGCCCGGGACTGTTTGCGCCTTTTGGCTCACGTATATGATAGTGTCGCTAGC
Source organism: Triticum aestivum (assembly GCF_018294505.1). Classification (NCBI taxonomy): domain Eukaryota; kingdom Viridiplantae; phylum Streptophyta; class Magnoliopsida; order Poales; family Poaceae; genus Triticum; species Triticum aestivum. The sequence continues at coordinate 562,042,938 of NC_057804.1, forward strand.
ATCCATATGACAAAGAATCCGGGCTGACATGGCTAGTCGTGAACCCAAAGTGGCACTAACTTACAGGGACAGGCATACATGACCCAACAACGAACGTGTCGGTCATCAGCGAGTGAATCCAGGCTGTAGCAACTGGGCTAGCAGGACTCCGATAAACCGGCTATAGCAGGCTAACAGGACTCCGGTAGACACCGCGTGACATTTCCCCGAAGGGACAGACACAGGAACGAATAAGGACACATGTCGGCCAGCCTAAGTGTTCTGGAGCAGTAGCAAGCTACTAGGGCTCAGTGGAAGCACTAGGAGATACACTACTAGGAAAAGGGCTATAGATGGAAATGACACTAATGGCGCACCAGACAAGTGGTGCGCCATTAGTATATACTAATGGCGCACCACCCTCTGATGCGCCATTAGTGTTGAAACTACTAATGGCGCACCCTGACCACGGTGCGCCATTAGTACCAAATTTTTTTTTGAACTAGTGCGCCTGTCCAAACATACTAATGGCGCATCCCCTGGTGGTGCGCCATTACTAGTTCAAACTAGTAATGGCGCACCATCCAGAAGGTGCGCCACTAATGTTATTTTTTTATTATTGCTTTTATTCCTTTTTTTGCAAAAGTTCTAATGGCGCACCGCCAGGGGGTGCGCCATTAGTAACCTGGATTACTAATGGCGCATTTGTTGCTGGTGCGCCATTAGTAAGTGGGCAGCAACAAGATATTTTGGACAGCCTGTCCTCCCACACTCACTTTCTCCCCACTTCATTCTCTCCACCGCCTCCTCCTTGTCTCGGGTGCCTCCTCTTTTTCACCTCATTTCCACCATAGATTCGGTTAAGTTACCTTGTTTTGCTAGGTAAGTAAGGGGGGAAGCTATATTTATGTTGTTCTCCCTACAAACAATGTGCACATGCACTTTTTATGGCCTAGCTAGGCAGGCTCGCTGGATGGGGTCACCGTGAGGGTCGCCGCGAAATGCATGTCGACTTCGAGGGTCGACTCACCGACTTTGAAAGAGCAAACCTAGTCGCGCTACAACACATAGACGTGGTCGATCCTTGGGTGGTAGAGCACAAAACCTTTATTAAGAAGACGTACAATGACCGAGGCCAACAGAGGACGGACGGAGATATACTCAAAGAGCACAACTCATGTTTCACGCGTTGGTTCAAGCAGAAGCTTCTGTCGTACCCTTTACATGAGGATTCTTCCGCGGAAGAACAACTCATATTCGCCTTGTCACAGGGCGCCGAGCACAACCTGATGACCTATGAGGCGTACGATATCAACGGCTACACATTCTACACCGAGGCCAAGGACATGAAGAGCGATGGTTATCAGAACTCCGGGGTAACGATGGAATCCTACACCGGTAACGACAAGGACAGATACTACGGAAGGATCGAGGAGATCTGGGAGCTGAGCTACGCTGGAGAGAAGGTCCCGATGTTCCGTGTTAGATGGGCCAAGAACGTCATAAAAGAAGACCGGTATTTCACCACCATGGTTATACCCGAAGCCAAATCCAAGACCGCGGGCGCAAACGTCACCGCGAAAAATGAGCCATGGGTACTGGCTTCCCAAGTGGACCAATGCTTCTTCATTACCGACCCGCCAAAGCCCAGTCGTGTTGTCGTGAGGAGAGGCAAAAGGAAGATCATCGGAATGGATGGAGTAGCCAATGAGCAAGACTTTGACAAGTACGGCGACCCGAGGATCGAACATGACGACGATGATGAAGTAGCAGCATACACCACAAGAAGAAGCAGGACCACCCTACCTAAAGGACGCCCGTTCCACAGAAGAACTCCATATGCGAAAAAGAAGGGCAAGAAGATTGTGAACAGATAGCTAGCTAAGATCGATTGTATTTAAATCGTAGCCTTCATTTCTCGATTGTATTTCATGGGTACTTTTTGAACTATCATGAATATTTTTAAATTTCATGGACACTCGATCTCGATCCCGGCCCCCTCCATCTCGATCGCTATCCCACCTCGCCAGATCCGGTCCCCCTCGCCGCCGAGCACCCCCCCAGTCCACCGGCCGCCGCCGCCGACCCCCCGCACCCTCGATTCCCCTACTCAACCGCCGCCGCCGACCCCCCGCACCCCGCGCACCGTCTTATAAAAAAA